>NC_047509.1:41699114-41815162 GCF_902827115.2 Pseudochaenichthys georgianus
TGTACTAGTACTCACAAAACATAAACTATTAGTTTAGGGTTTTTAATTATTATTAAACTATGAATATTCACTCAAATAAATATAAAATATAATAAAATAAACATGAAGGTGCAGCTTTTCGATGAACTGAAATAATCTGTATTTGAACTGTACTGTACTAGTACCTAAGCAGCCAGTTTGACATTATGACTTGCTTGTCATTGTATTTTCATGTTTTTTTAAAGAAAAATGTACTTGTCCACATTGCTTGCCGAAAGGGCAGATCTGCTGGCACTAGCAATGTCTCCTGCCGTGGAGAACACCCTCTCGCCAGGGACAGAGGTAGCAGATACAGCCAGGTAGCGCTTTGCTAACATGGCAACATAAGGATATTTGCCGTTTGTAATAGCTTTGGCTCGGTCTGAAGTTTGCGAGTGGTGGAGGCTTAAATGCTAATGGGAGTTGGGTTTGCACTTCAGTCTTTTGGTACCGGTGATATTCACGTTCGGGTGATGCCTTTTCAAATGAGTGTGCAAGTTTGATGTATTGCCAACCGCGTAACCAATGTTAGTTGAACAATGCCGACAAACAGCTTTGGTTCGGTCCACCTGTCTTTGTCCGTCATCCTTGTACGTAACTGCGAAACCAAAATGTTCCCAAACCGGAGACTTCAATGATGCTGGAGGATTTTCGAGCTCAACTTTATCTGCGTTCGCCATTTCGACAGTTCCTCAAATTACTGATTACATTTGAACGCATCCCTCTGACCAGCTCGTCCAATGAAATGACTTGCTCGCTCTATGACGCGTTGATCACAATGGGTGCAAATTACTCTGAATGCTGCGACGCAGCACCTGAGATTACTTCCAAAAAGTTGTTCACGTTCTCAATTTTTTACGTTTAAAGTTATATGCGTTCGGTACACTTCGGTACACACGTGTACCGAACCGAAGGGCCCATACCGAATAATTTCGGTACGGGTACGTGTACCGTTACACCCCTACTAGCTGTGCAATAGCCATGTATCTGTTTAGTATGGCCCACGACACCATGTCACCTACGTGTGGTCTACTGCATTTCCTCATTGACTTTTCATGTGTCAAACTCATCACATACACATAACACATCTACAATGTCAGTGTAAGGCTTACATCTGCACTTCCAGTCATTGCACTCTTAAAGCTGCATAGCGTAAAAGGACACGCTGTCAGCAGCCAAGCTTGGGTAATGCCAATCCATTACCAAACTACTGCCAATCAGGAACTGAGAAGTTTGTGGAACATCCTTGTCACACATTTCACATTAGACGGTAGTCTACCATATCTGCTCTCCTGTAGTACTGTCATGCTACATAACTGACATGATTGTCAATGAACACATGAGCAGTCGTTACATGACCAATGACGTCTGCCCATGATGTGTAACAGTGTTTTTCTGTACGTTTCAGATATATGTGAGGATGCCAAGGCTGAAGAGGCAAAAGATGAGTGGCTTCACTCGAAAAGCAGTTCCTCCTCACAACACAGGTCAGTGCCATGAATCCATTCAATGCACATGTGCTACATTGCCTTCCTCTGTTATTATCCAGCCAACGACAGTTGGTAACAGGTGGTTTACATTGCCTATTAAAGGACAACCAAGGGCCAAGTTGCGTGCTCTTGCTGCATTGATACGACACACACTTTCATGTGTCTGCACATTAGGGCTGTGCAATTAATCGTATTTTAATCGCGATTACGATTATGGCTTCCGACCATTATGAAAACAGCATAATTGACAAAATACGATTATTTTGATGGGTGCGCTTTCGCCCCTCCCTAAAAGCCCACTCGGCCACGTGGGAGTGACATGTGTTGTGAGTGTTCAGCGCGAGCGAAGATGTCAGAACAAGAGCAGCAACTCACTAAAAAGAAGGGTAAAACTATTTCCACTATTTGGAAGTAATTTGGCTTTCAGGAGTCCGACGTGGAGCAAAACAAAGTACAGTGCAGGTTGTGTTGGCACCACACGCTAACACAACCAATCTCTTTAATCATCTGAAATACAACGACAAAGTGCAATACGACCGGGCATTAATACAACAAAAAGCAGATGCCCGCTCGACTTCATCCACCACATCGATTCAGGACGCATTGTACAGAGCAACGGCCTACGCGACGAGCTCGCAGAGACACAGAGATATTACAGGTGCCATTACATTTCACATCGCTAAAGATATGTGCCCAGTTAGCACTGTTAGCAACCAGGGCTTTAAGCAACTTGTCAACACGTTGGACAAGCGTTACGCGATGTCGTCTCGGTATCATTTCAGCAGGTCTGCGCTGCCTGCACTATATGACAAATGCCGTGGGGAAGTTGAGAGAGATGTGGCTTCAGCTGACTACTTTGCTCCCACAACAGACCTATGGTCTAGCCCAGGGGTGCGCAACCAGTCGATCGCGAGATGCGTCTAAAAATAGAACAACAATATTCTGTTTTATCGTTAATGTCCTGTAACATAATCTTCCTGTGCCAGAATAATGCACTTGAACGCATCAAAGCTTTGTGATTGGCCGGCGTCACCCCGTGTGTCGGGGCGTGGCTGAGGGTCTTCAGTACAGGTGGCAATATTGTCACCTGCCTGCGCTCATCTCTGAAACCAGACCATGTCAACAGGCTGAGATGACATGAGCAGCCCTACCAGCATTTGCCATGGTGGCCTAAACATTTTTATTTGGTCTTAAATTGTAGTTCAACATTTATTTCCTGTTACTTCTGGACCATGAGGGTTGGCCAGCCTTCAACGTTTAACTGAATGGAATATGTTAAATATGTTTTACCAAAAATGTTGGCTATATGTTAAGGAGTTTTCACCAGGTTGTGACAGTGCACTGCATCATATTTGATTTAATTTATTTTGGTCTAATTTATTTGTATTTATCATATTAATAATATATGTTTAGTATGGTTTTGGAAGTGCGCTCCAACATATTTGTTGATCTTGTTTATTGGTAAAATATTATTTGTTTTAAAGTTCAATAAATGGTCAATGAATAATCGTCAAAAATAATCGTGATATCAATTATTGACCCAAATAATCGTGATTATGATTTTTGCCATAATCGCACAGCCCTACTGCACATGGAAGGGTTCAGTGCTGGACTCCGTTCAGATGGAAGCACAGAAGCTGGACATTGAAGTGCTGGCCCCAGGATTTAAAGGACACATTGACATCTTTGACTCTCTCTGGACTTTCTCCATGGGCACTGAGACTAAAGGTCTTTGCAACGTCACCCTGTCTGATGGTAAGTGTTCTGCACTGTATGAGGCACACTATTGCCTATATCAATGTCAACACCATCCACAACAAACCCCAACTAATTCTGTGTCATCTT
This sequence comes from Pseudochaenichthys georgianus, assembly GCF_902827115.2. Classification (NCBI taxonomy): domain Eukaryota; kingdom Metazoa; phylum Chordata; class Actinopteri; order Perciformes; family Channichthyidae; genus Pseudochaenichthys; species Pseudochaenichthys georgianus. The sequence continues at coordinate 41,702,468 of NC_047509.1, forward strand.
GCACTTGTAACCAACCCTACTGTGCATTACTTTACAGTCATTTCCACAGGTTGTTCCACTTTCTGCAAAAACGTCTGCATAATCCACCCTCATCCACATTCCCACATCTACACATATCACTTCTCACACAACACCAATCACTCTGTTTAATTACATACACTAAATAAATCACACCAACATTTCACTATTTCCATTCCAGTTCACAAACTGTTTTAATTGTTCTTCTCTCCCATACCACACCTAATCACCTACATGTCTTACTACACAGGGAATGGAGAGGTCTTTCATGCTTATAGCAAACCCCAACAGGACATTTAACATTACATAGCATGCTGTTCCCAATTACGTCAGATCAATTTTATCCTGCAATACAGTGCAATACATATGTTACAACTACATATTTAGTCATATCACTATTACCCAACACACAGCTTCACGCATCATTGTTGTGCCATTGACAACATCACATTAACAACTGTATTGCAGGTTTACTTTTTGATCAATATACACAGCCACAAAAAGCAAACACCACTGGTATGGACTCTCATATGAGACAGGGTTCAAATCCCTGTAGTGGCTTGAACTATTGTTGGACTGTACACATTTCTTTAACACGCCAAATATATCCCGTAAAAACTCAAACAACTCTTAACTATACCTCCATTCAACAACTATAACATCAACCACAAATCAACACCCTGCTTACACAGCCAGAACCACTAACACACAAGCCTAATACCTCCTGGTCAGATCACACGCAGCTCATTTACCACGACTCCAGCACGCCTGCAGGACGCCGGGACGACCGGCGACCCTCCCCGACAGGCGCGCGGACGCGAAGGCCCGCCCACAACTGCGTGCACGTCTGTGACCGCAGTTTTAATTATTATTATTACGTAAAAAAATTTCCGGGGTTCGGGTGTTTTGTTTGATTTTAAACAAACAAAGTCTTGGCTTTCAGAATATGAAACTTTTATTTCCAAAATCACACGATAAATACATTTTTGAAGCTTGTAAAGGGACGAAGACAGGCACCTCTCACTCGCAATCTGCTCTACCGCAGCACCGCCCCCCCTCCCTCCGGCTGAAATTATCAATGTAAGAGTAGAGTAATCATAGATAACACGGCAGGGTCCGTTACAGTTTGTTTTCATCTGATTTCAATTAAACAAAGTCTTGGCTTTCAGAATATTAAACTTGTTTCGGCAAATTCAGATGATAAATACAACTTTGAAAGCTTGTAACGGCATAATTACAAGCGGAGAACGGAGTAACTTGACGTCACTGCAGGCATAACAACAGCCAGTGTTTCTCGTGAGTGTTTTCCCCGGGAAACAAACACAATACACACAAACGCAAAATTACACAAACACACACATATGTATACACACAGCGAGCTTCCCCTCCAAATGAAAATATCTTTCCTCCGTAGTATTTTGATCATTTGCTCCACTAATAATCAATCAGATCGATGGATTCCAGAGAAGAGAAAACTTTGAAGGCCCTTTTCTCAAAATGATGACTCGGTGACAGTCATTATATAATGTGACATATTTCGCTTAATATTTGGAGTACAAAAACAATCCTGATATCATTAGAAAGCTAGGGATATCCTCTTTCCAACAGTGTATACAAATCAAAATGTGTCTTCGGGTCAATGCGACTGATTTCGATAGAGCAGGTCACATTTTATTGATGGCATTGTGAATGCACAGAGATACCGTGACGAGATCCTGAGGCCCATTGTCGTGCCATTCATCCACGACTATCACCTCATGTTGCAGCATGATAATGCACGGCCCCATGTTGCAAGGATCTGTACACAATTCCTGGAGGATGAAAACATCCCAGTTCTTGCATGGCCAGCATACTCACCGGACATGTCACCCATTGAGCATGTTTGGGATGCTCTGGATCGGTGTATACGACAGTGTGTTCCAGTTCCTGCCAATATCCAGCAACTTGGCACAGCCATTGAAGAGGAGTGGACCAACATTCCACAGGCCACAATCAACAACCTGATCAACTCTATGCGAAGGAGATGTGTTGCACTGCGTGAGGCAAATGGTGGTCACACCAGATACTGCCTGGTTTTCAGACCCCCCCAGACCCCCCCAATAAAGCAAAACTGCACGTTTCAGAGTGGCCTTTTATTGTGGCCAGCCTAAGGCACACCTGTGCAATAATCATGCTGTCTAATCAGCATCTTGATATGCCACACCTGTGAGGTGGGATGGATTATCTCGGCAAAGGAGAAGTGCTCACTATCACAGATGTTTTCAGATTTGTGAACAATATTTGAGAGAAATGGTTATTTTGTGTATATAGAAAATGTTTTAGATCTTTGAGTTCATCTCATAAAAAATGGGAGCAAAAACAAAAGTGTTGCATTTATATTTTTGTTCAAAGTAGTTAACTAGTGCATATTTTGAGCCTCACTAGTCAGCTTGTAACGGAGCGTCCACACTACAGCTCCAAAAATAGCTTGGAGCTGGGCGTGTCTGGAGCTTGGGGATTTTATTCAAGCAACACGGCCAACAACCAATCACATGAATCTCCCGCCCCCGACATATAAAGCAAAAACCCCCGGGGATTTTATGCGATTTTATCCGGTTTGTATCCCGGTAGGTGGAGAGGGTCTGGTCATACACAACCGGGTGATTTGCTACGGCGATAGTTAGTTTCTCCTCCATCTTTTTTTGAAATATAGAAATGAACGGCGGGATATCTCTCCCAGCTTAGACGCGGTTTGATTGGCTACGGCTTCAGCTGTCAGATTTTGGGAAACGGGATTTGATTGGCTGGCGCTGGCTACTCCGGCGTCCAGGCGACCAGAAGTTGAACAATGTTCAACTTCTGGTCGCCTGGGACGCCTGAGACGCCTCGCTCTGCTACCCACAATTCAGTTCGGCGAAAAAGCGCGGCTACGTGACGTCACCCCATTGAAAGTGAATGGGCAGCTTGGAGCAGCTTGGAGCTTTCGACGCTGTGGACGCTGTAGTGTAGACGGGCCGTAAGACCAAAAGAGGCTTCAACTAGTGAACATGTTGCCTTCACTTGTTAACGTGTAAGCTGCAATATTCATCCTCTAGTTAATTAGTGGCAGTTCATATGGCTCACTAGTGAACGTGAAGGCCTTACACGTTCACTAGTGAGCTATATGCATATGAAGCAGGCGGGACCCAGATTCTGATTGGTCAGTTCAGCTCTGTGGGGGAGAGCCTTAGCAATGTTTTTAGCAACATCTCAAAGACGTGAGGTGCATCAGTCGGGTATTTAGTGCCTACTGATAACATATTGTCCGTGGGAAGTCAGTCAGTGTGTGTTTTGCTTAGAAAAATAAATGTTTATGTTTCTGCTTTGCTCCGCTTTGTGTGTGTGTTTTTGTTGGTGCGAGTGTGCGTATGGTTGTGTGTGAGAACACCGGCCCTCGAGACACAAAAGTAGAGGAAGTGATCGTGGGACATTTTATCAGCGGTGCTCATGAAATGAATAAAGGTGAAACAATGCATAGATCCGTATGAAGATAAAGAACCTCTCCATATGTGCCTTGGAAGAATATTTACGGAAGTCCCCGCAATCTCTAAGCCTCTCAGGAAAGCTGTGATCCGAAGAGGGTTATTCCATATTTTTACATTACATTTAGCTGACGCTTTTATCCAAAGCGACTTACAATAAGTGCATTTGACCAAGAAGATACCATTTTGAAGAAAACAGAATCATATAAGTACATCAGGTTTCATAGAGCTAAAACATTTCAAGTGCTACTCAACTGGCTTTAGATAACCCAGTCCTTTATTAGTATATAAGTGCTTTGTTAGTAATTATTTCGCTTGAAGTGGAGTCGAAAGAGATGAGTTTTCAGTCTCCCCCGGAAGGTGTGCAAGCTATCTGCTGTCCTGATTTCAATGGGGAGCTCATTCCACCATTTTGGAGCCAGGATAGCAAACAGACATGTTTTTGCTGATGGGAACTTGGGTCCCCCTCGCAGTGCGGGTGCAGCGAGCCATTTGGCTGATGCAGAGCGAAGTGCACGCGCTGGGGTGTACGGTTTAACCATGCCCTGCCTGGATGTAGGAAGGGCCAGATCCATTCGCAGCATGGTACGCAAGCACCAGTGTCTTGAAGTGGATTCTAGCAGTTACCGGAAGCCAGTGAAGGGAGCGGAGGAGCGGCGTGGTGTGGGAGAATTTAGGAAGGTTGAAGACCAGACGAGCCGCTGCATTCTGGATGAGCTGCAGAGGTCGGATGGCACATGCAGGTAGACCAGCCAGGAGGGAGTTGCAGTAGTCTAGGCGTGAGATGACGAGAGCCTGGACCAGAACCTGCGTCGCTTTCTGGGTCAGCTGGGGACGTATCCTCCTGATGTTGTAAAGAGTGTATCTGCAGCAGCGGGTTGTAGCAGCGATGTTTGCAGTGAAGGACAGTTTGTTATCTAGGGTCACACCCAGATTCCTTGCAGTCTGAGTCGGGGAAACAACGGGAGGTGCCGATGTTGATTGTCAGGTCAAGAGTGGGACAATCTTTTCCCGGAAGGAAAAGCAGTTCAGTTTTGTCAAGGTTGAGCTTGAGATGATGAGCGGACATCCACTGAGAGATGTCAGCTAAACAAGCAGAGATGCGTGCGACGACCTGGGTCTCTGAGCGGGGAAAGGACAGAATTAATTGGGTGTCGTCAGCGTAGCAGTGGTATGAAAAACCATGCGGGCTAATGACAGATCCGAGCGAGTTTGTGTACAGGGAGAAGAGGAGGGGACCAAGAACAGAGCCCTGAGGGACCCTTGTAGTTAATTGACAAGGGTCGGACTCGGACCCTCTCCAAGTTACCCTGTAGGTACGGTCTTTGAAGTATGAGGTGAGGAGGGAAAGTGCAGAGCCTGAAACTCCAAGTTCTTGGAGAGTACGAAGGAGGATCTGATGGTTCACCGTGTCGAATGCAGCAGACAGGTCCAACAGGATGATGACAGAGGAGAGGGAGGCTGCTTTAGCAGTGTGCAGTTCCTCAGAGACAGTAAGGAGGGCAGTTTCTGTTGAGTGACCTGCCTTGAAACCAGACTGGTGCGGATCAAGAAGGTTGTTCTGATGGAGATAACAGGAGAGTTGTTTAAAGACAGCGCGTTCAAGTGTTTTAGACAGGAACGGGAGGAGAGAGACAGGCCTGTAGTTTATAACATCTGACGGGTTGAGAGTGGGTTTCTTTAGGAGAGGGTTTACTCTTGCCTCCTTGAGACTGTTTGGAAAGTGACCAGAAGTTAGAGAAGTGTTGATTAAATGGGAGAGAAACGGTAGAATATCAGGAGCGATAGTCTGAAGGATGTTTGTGGGGCTAGGGTCCAGAGGACAGGTGGTAGGACGGGCAGAGGTAATGAGGGTAAGAACCTCACTTGGAGAGAGAGGGGAAAAGGAGGTCAGTGTGTGGGTGAAAGGAGGGTCTGGTGACCCAGCGGTGAGTAAAGGAGAGTCAGAAAAAGAAGAACGAATATCATCAACCTTTTTTTCGAAGTAGTTAACAAAGTCGCTTGACAGAAGGGAGGAGGGGGGAGGGGCTTTGGGAGGGTCCAAGAGGGTGGAGAAGATGGAAAATAGTTTTTTGGGATTGAAATAGGAAGATTGGATAGATCGAGAGATTGGAGAGATCGAAGCAGAGAAAGAAGAGAGGAGAGCCTGATAGGACTCGGGACTCCAGCAGGACTCCTTTGTCTCTGTCAGTCTTCGTTTGATGCTGAAGCTGACGCTCCTGTAAAGTGCTACCAAAATGGACACCTGAGTGCTGAGTTCTCACAGCTGTGGGGCCACGCCCAGTGGTGTAGTGGGCGTTGGACGCGGGGGTACGCCGTACCCCCACTTATTTGGAGCATGATCTTTTTTGTAATAGTCTAATAAATATAAAATCATTGCCAGTCTTATCAGTTGCAAGTGTGTATTTGTTGTAATAATGACAAAAACATAATACATTTCACAGTAATTATAATAAAAAATAAAAACGATTTCCTTAAAGAATTATGATTAGTCATCACGCTCGTGACCCCGCGGCGAGCTGGGGGTGTGTCAGTGACACACCCACGGCCAGCTTACCGCCCGCCCGCCCGCTAACGAAAAAGCTCTATAATGGCAGGCAAACATTTTTTACTTGACTTCTTTTCTAAAAAGAATATAATTCACAAGAAGAAAGAGTCTAGCAGCACCGAAGCTACAAGTGAAGCTGCTACTAGTACTACAGTACATCATCAGAAGAGCCGCCTAAAGACGTGGATAATGCTAGCTAACGTGCACGTTAGCTGCGCTAGCAACGTTCCCCTGGCTAGCTCAAGCTCACCTTTCCCAGAGGTATGGACGGAGGAGATGTGGCGGAGGAAACAAGAGACATACCCGTGGATACACTGCAAAGCTGGGACACTGGGCTGCAAAGTTTGTTCATCCATATCTGATGTATCAGTCTTCAAAACGCAAGGTGTGTGTGTGTGTGTGTGTGTGTGTGTGTGTGTGTGTGTGTGTGTGTGTGTGTGTGTGTGTGTGTGTGTGTGTGTGTGTGTGTGTGTGTGTGTGTGTGTGTGTGTGTGTGTGTGTGTGTGTGTGTGTGTGTGTGTGTGTGTGTGTGTGTGTGTGTGTGTGTGTGTGTGTGTGTGTGTGTGTGTGTGTGTGTGTGTGTGTGTGTGTGTAAAAAAAGCATCGCTGTCTGCTTATTTGCAATGTAGGCTAGGCCTAATCAGAATAATTTCCAGTCCAGATTCAATGTTTGCATTAGTAGGCTATATATATTTTTCGTTTTGTTTATTTAATAAGTTAATTTCAGGACAACTTTGGGAATTTTGTTTGTTTGTTATGAGTTTTAAATATATTTTGAAAGTGGAGATAGAGAGAGAGAAAAGCAGCGCTGTCTGCTTAGTTGCAATACTGTAGTTTATGCAATTTAGGCCTATACATTGTTTATGTAACGTATGTGCCAGTGTGTCCATGGTTTTGAGTCTGTGTGTGTCTGTTGAGCACAGCGCCGTCTGTTGAGCATACCGGTAATTTCTGTGGACCTGTCTGCCCGTTTTGTGAGTGCACTGCGCCCGTACGTACTTGTTTGGCATTGTTTGGGATGACCTAATTTAAAATAGCGTCCCCCCCAGTAAAAAAATCCCCACTACAACACTGGCCACGCCCCTTTAATTAGTTAACTCTCTGCAGCTGGTGGCCCTCAAAAGGAAATCTAGACTGGCTCACTCCTGAGTTGTTATTGTATCTTTTTAGTGGCACAATAGTTTTACAATTACATTAAACCCTAAGTTATAAAGTTATGAGTTTAACCCTTAATACATACGTGATGGATATTTCTATCCATCACTAATGTCCCTCTGTTATCACAGTGCTATTCTAATCCAAGCGCCTTTCAAATTGCAGCTTAAAGGAGACCTATCACGCAAAATGCACTTTGTGATGTCTTTTATACATAAATATGTGTCCCCGGTGCGTCGGGGAACTCACGCAGCGTCAGAAAATAAAACCCTCTCTCTTTTCCTCCTTACCTAAATCTTTTAAAAACGGGTGTACAACGAGCGGATAGATTCCATCCGCTGTAATAGCAGAGGCGGACCCATAGAAAGTTGCTATCAGAAACAATGCCTGACGTGTTTTGGACGTCACAGAGCAGGGTGAAGGTTCGAGTTCATCGGAAGTTCCCTGTGTCTCTCAGGACCCTGCACAATGGGGATTAATTGCTGGAAATGTCCGGGAGGAGACTTTGATGAAAGAGGTTTCATACTTTCATAATCGGGCAACGAAGTATCCAGCATCTCGGAGGGAGACCGATGCTAGCGGCCGGACACGCTCACTGACCAATGATATGCTGACCAGACAGCTTCACAATGGAGAAATCGTTCAACGCGATTGGATTATTTATTCTCCATCTACCGGAGCAATTTATTGTTTTGCCTGCAAACTTGTATCCACTCACAGCCACAGTAATGCATTTGTTCTCGGCTTTAGTGATTGGAAGCATCCTGAGAGGATAACGGAACATGAGACGGGTGGTGAGCACAGAAAATGCAATACATGGCAATACAATGCTCGCCATGAAACACGGTTTTCTCATAACTTCAGTGAAACATCTCCAAATGGCCCAAAACTTCACAGGTTTGGTAACGATGCAGCCATCAACGCATCTAAGCGTATTATGGGATGTCATCAAATGTTGTTGCCATGGCGACAGATCATTCGCCATCAAGTTAGTTCAAAAGTGTGCAGTTCAAATATTCTGCTGCTTTTCCAAGCCTTTTTACTTTATTTTCTTCTCTCATCACACATTCAAGCCCCCAGTGTTCATGTATCATTTCAATCTAAATTCTTCACTTTCTTCTTAAACATTACATTTCAATCTAAATTATTCACTTTCTTCTTACACATTACATTTCAGCATAGCAGTTTAGCGTCAGCTTTTCAGCATAAAGCATTCCCACTAGCAATTTCTTCAGGAATTGCATTCTCTAGTTACCACTGTACTTGAGTACTGTTTGGCTATCCGTCCAGAAGACTGAGGGGTTTAAGTCCATGTGTAGTTCTTTCCTCAGCATTCTGTCCACCTTCACCAACAGTGTTGCAGCTGCCAACTCCAGTCGCGGTACTGTGATGTGCTTTAAAGGAAGGACTCTGGATTTTCCTAGGACAAAGGCAACATGAACAACATCCTGAATGTTAACCTGCCTAATGTAGTTTACTGAGCCATAGCCATTCTCACTGGCGTCTGAGAAGTGATGCAGCTGTGTAAACCTTAGTACAGATGTAGCACTCCAGATCAGACTCAAAAGGGTGTGTCCCAGTCAAAAGCCCAGCAGATGCCAGTGGCTGGGGGTGTTGCCAAATTGCTAGAGGGCGTTGCCCAATTTCCCCATTTGTTCAATTACAGGATTTAACCATGAGATGGCGCTTCATTCACAAAATACACAATGGGTGTTGTAGAAACATCAATATTTTAGATCAAATAAAGTATATAGTTTGCTTTATGCAGTATATTTCCTGTAATATTGTACAGTAGATTGAAGTAAATCAACTGATACATTAAGATAAGATAAGATGGACCTTTATTAATCCCGTGGGGAAATTCAGTAGTTCAAACAGCAACAGGGTGAGAGTGAAAAACAGCACAGCACAGATTCACACAGATTAATAAAATCAAAAATAAGATGAGCGATAAAAAATAATAATAATAATGAGAAACTATGAAATAAGAAATGAATAAAACTAAAATGTAATTATCATATCATATATTATAATGTATTGTATTATGAAGTAATATCATACATTAACCCCATTATAACAGATGCCACATTGAATGGATGAACACATGTATGCATCAATAATTACAACAGAGTATTTCTAAATACAAGTTGTAAAAATACTTATATGTATTTAATATTAACCCTTTGGAGTCGACCGTCACGCCGGCGTGATCAGATCACATGACCTGTTCAAGCCGGTGCCGCATAAAAACAACAGTCCGGACAACATTGCCGGTGTGTTTCTGTCGAAAGTACTGGCTTGAAACTACTGTATATCCCAGTCTTTGATTCATGCAAAAAGACCCAGTAAACACGGAGATACGGTGATATAAAGTTAATACATTTCAAAAGTATGAAATATGGAAGCACATATTTGAATATCTTCGCCATATATGATCATTTTACGAAACGGAAAATACTGGAAACTGTAGATCCTGCTCAACAGGATGTATATGTGTATTTCTGTCGAAAGTACTGGCTTGAAACTATATGCCAGTCTTTGTTTCATGCAAAAATACCCAATAAACACGGACATACGATGATATAAAGTTAATACAGATATATTTCAGAAGTATGAATAATGGAAGCACATATTTTAATATTTTCGCCGTATTTTATCATTTTACGAAACGGAAAATACTGGAAACTGTAGATTCTGCTCAACAGGATGTATTTACCAGGAAGGGGTGAGATAATCAGGTAAACGGAGTGATACGAAACGAGACGAAAAGAGACGAAGAGGGACGGCGGGACCCGAAGAGAGACGGCGGGAAATGGAGAGAGACGAAGATATACGAAGACAGGCTGCGGGAGACGAAGAGAGGCTGCGGGAGACTGCGATTGAAGTAAAGTGACAAACAAACATTGAGAATGTAGATATAGTTAGATATATTTAGAGTTTTGAAGACTCAACTATGATGAAGAGAACTCTGAACGTGAGTCAAGCTTTAAGCTTGTTTTTTGACATGGAGGAGGAGGAATCTGTGATGTTGCCCTCTGTGTCGTAGTTGACAGAAACCGCTTTGAAGCGTTGCACAGATAAAGACAGAAAAAACAGATTTTTGTACATAATGTGTATATATATATATATTTGTATTATATTTATAATAACACTTTTGCCTTATCAGAATGAAATCCCATGCTACCTCAATCAAACTTTCACATTATTATAGTCACATCCCATGTATATATTTCCAGCTTTTAAATGGTTTCGTTGTGTATGTTTGTGTTGTGAAAAATAAAATCATTTTCAAAATCTGTTTTTACGTTTTTGTTGTGATTTTGGGTCCAAAATGTTCATATAGTAGAAGATGACCTACATCCAAACGAAATAAATATAATTAATTATGATGAATACGTTAAGTCTTGTTCATTGTTTTTCACTTTTATTAAATGTTTGATATTTCCGGTGGAAATGGTGGACTATCGGACATTCAAAATGCAGCATATTTTCACTCTTACACACATATATTCTCATTTTACATACATACATTTTCACTCTTACACACGGATATTCTCCTTTTGCTCTCATGCGAAATCTACTAAATCAAAGTATGTCATGTATATTTAGTTTTCGTTGATGAGACGAGACGGACTAAGGTGTTAATGGTGGACTATCGGACATTCAAAATGCAGCATATTTCCCCCAAGTGTCTGTCAAAATGCATTTTACGTTTCTAACTTGCAATATCAATATTTCAGCTCTCTTCACTCCAGAAGAGCGATCTCCCTCTCTCTCTGTGTGCGGGGGATCACAGGAGGGGGGAGAGCTGTGGAATGTGACTCCACACATTCCGATGGCCAATTAGTTTTAAACAAAGGGTCCCCAACATACATATGAAACATGGGGGGGTTGGGGCTGGAGAACGGTATGGTCCTACTGTTTTCATACTTTATATATCTTAGCATATTCATACACACTGTTCATACTGCTCACAGGCTGATATCTAGTGTATTCATACCCCTCACTGTTTATTCATCATTCAATTAATTATATATTTTATTCTGTAGATTGTGAACATTACTTTTCACTTTACTGCTTGTTGCTCCTGGTTAGAAGCTACACTGCATTTCGTTGTCTCAGTACCTGTAATCTGTGCAATAACAATAAAGTTGAATCTAATCTTGAGCAGGAACTAATGTAGGCTATTTACTTAGTAGGCCTACATATCTGACATGAACGATTAAACACGTTTGTGCATTCTTTATGAATGCAAACCGAGTCATTTCGTTTATTTTTAACGAAATAAATGTGATTTAATGCACATAATTTACTGTGTTAATTGTTTACTTAGTATTGTTTAACTTGAATGTGCCTGATGTGAACATTTCCAGAATGTATTTTCTTCACTTTTTAAATGCCTCTGTGATGTGCTGCTACCCATTTCCCCTCGGGGACTAGTACACGAATACTATGACATTAACGATTAAACACATTTGTGCATTCTTTATGAATGCAAACCGAGTCAAGCCGACTCTAATAAACGAATACTATATATTGAACGTCTATTGAATGGCCTTTGTATGTATACAGTACAGTATAGCCCAACCATTTACACCTTCCTTTTTTCCCGTCAAGAGTTTGAATTGGAGAAAGGTAATCGGTGGTGCTTTTATAGCCTATTGCATAATAACTGTGTGATTTATATTGCTTTTCAAATGCATATGGCCACCCATTTACACGGCTCTTCCCGTCAAGAATATGAATAGAACTTAGTTAGATCACTTTACATTTCTGTAAAGTGATCCCTCACTAGCCTACTTTAATTAAATGGTTGATATGCATGCAGATCACAGTACAGCTCGTTCAGTAAAACACGTACACATACATTATTTTGTATTTTTATTGAAGTACTTTATAGAACCTGATGACAAGGTCAATTTTACTTTCCACTATGTCCACCTTTATTTTTCACAATCAATGCGAGGACTTTATTGAGGCCTGTAATCAATCGACTACATGTCTCTTGGGTCAGTCTTGTCTTCCAAAAATCCTCTATCGCTTGCATCAGCTCCTGCTTTGAGCCTGGTTTAGCCTCCTTCCGAATGTAGTCTTTCATCAAGTGCCAGACCAACTCGATGGGATTCAAATCCGGAGATTCTGGTGGAGTTTTAACCCAGTTGATTCCCTCCGCAGCAATTCCAGCTGCAGCCGCGCTGTGCTTTGGGGTCATTGTCCTGGAAGAAGCGGTGATCCGACCCAAAATGTTCCCTGATGTAGGGACCTGCAGCTTCCTTGATTATACTGCTTTCAAAGTAGATTCTATCCATGATTCCTTCAAAGACAACCAAAGGGCCTGGACCGTGGCGCGAAATCAATCCCCAGACATGCAACTTTATTGGATGTTTCGGCTGAGGCTTTGCAACAGAATGGTCCTTTTTGTTGAAACTGTACCTTGCAAAGTGTTCCAGAGCTACTGTGGATTCATCCGTAAATAGCACATCATGCCAACTTTCCCCAGACTCGATCCACTGGAGGGCTTGTCTCAGCCTTGCCTCTTTGTTGTGGTCTCTTATCATGGGAGTGAAACGGGTCCTGCCATATTTCCACCCAAGTTTTCTCCTGGCCTTGCGTATGCTGCTCAGTCCTAGTGAAACCCCAAAGTCCGCCTGGATTTTCCGCTTTACGCCATGAGCCGTGAGTTCGTCGTCAGCCTTTGTCGCATTTTCGATCGCAGTCACGATATTGCTGTAAAAGAAAAAGACAAAAGCCATCAGGGAAATGCAGAACTGTGACATGTCAGCTGTTTACGATACGTGCTACAGTATAGCCATACTATTAAATAAGGTATAGGCTACTTACTCTTGGAGTTTCCTTGGACCTGAGCGGATGGGTGGTTTCTCCTGAAAGTGATTTCTTAGAGTGCTCTGTGAAACTTCGATCCCAAGGCTTGCAAAGAGTTCTTGGATTTCTCTGGTTGATTTTCCATTTGCCCGCAGGACACGGACCTGCTGGGACCTCTCTCTGTTGATGCGCGTCATCCTTGCTGTCATAGGAAATCGTGGATTCCAGAAGCCGGTCACGCTAATTAATAGCCTACACAAGTGGGTGTGGCTGTATGCCCAAACTAGACGCACCAATAGCATTCCAGGTGAAACGAACACCGCTTAGGATTCACAGATAAATAGAGTGCATCACTTGCTTTTGGCACAACGCACAACGTTTTTTCTTTGTGAGAATCGAGGAAGAATGGAAGCTCCCAATTTTTACCAGTCCCGGAGACCACGTCTTGCACAGGTGAGCTGACAGATTGTTAATAACCTATACTCTGCCCTTTAGACCTATTGTATGTGTGATTATTTGTGTATATACATTTCACCTGTGCTTATGTCTAATTGTGTTATATCCTGCATTCATAGGCAAAACGAAGCTCTCCCTTCAAGTCCGCCCCGCAGGTGGCTGCAAAAAAAAAGAAGCCGTCTGAAATGCCCTGCGCCCAAAAAAGCAAGCAAAGTCAGACTTGTTAAAAAGAAAGCGGTACGTGAATTATTCCTCATTGTCAATCATTGATATTTACACCATCTCTCTGCTATAAAATATATTGTTTATTTCCATGTGACCACTGGTATTCATATTTTTGTTCTGTTTCCTATCAGGCCATCACACTTAAGCTGCTCCCGGTGTCTGCCACATGCACGGCTGGATTGGGTGATGCGGAAATCCGCGCTATTAAAATCCGTTTGACCGCAATGGAGGCACAATTGTCCGCCCTTATTCAGGAGCAGGCCTCCATGATGTCGGCACTGGAGACGGCAGAGTCAGAGCGGGCTTCCATGATGTCGGCACTGCAGACGGCAGAGTCAGAGCGGGCTTCCATGATGTCGGCACTGCAGACCGCAGAGTCAGAGCGGTCTTCCTCACGGTTGATACTAGAGACTCTTTCTCAAAGACTTTCGAATATTGAAAGAGGGACACCACCAGCACAGCAGGAACAGCTGGACACCAGCCCGTACCAAACCAGGCGAAGACTGTCTGGGTACCATGTGGGCGAAGCAGACCCACAGCCTCTGGAGCCAGAAGCGACAACCCCGTTCACTCCCATACTGGTGTTGGCGGCAACACCATTGCCACCGGTCATTCCAGTGCCAGTGGTCACTCCAGGGTCGGCGGTCACTCCAGGGTCGGCGGTCACTCCATGGTCGGCGGTCACTCCTGATGAACCCACCAGGGCTGTTTCCTCAGAACGAGAGGAAAGTTTTTACCAGGACAGCTTTTTTAAGGGACAGCATCGCCCTGAGATCTATGCTGCTAATATGTTCATGGCCATAACGCCATTTGTAACATATGGGAGAATGGTAAAAATAACCAACTGGACTGGGACCAATGGGAAAATGCCTCTTCCCCTCAATGTGAAGCAACAGATTGAGTCTTATGTTTCCAATCGGTTCCCAAATCTGAACATTGACCAGTGGCATAAGATCAGGAGCCGGGTAAACGAGAGACTGAGGAGCCCCAGAAAAACAGATCCCGAAATCGCTCGTCCTGGTTTCCGCAGCAGATAGGCCTACAGCATGTGTCTGTTACTGTATGTCAGTTATTTTAAATAAAATGGTGAAAACTGAACTTGAAAATTGTTTCCTCTTTTTATTTTCTTTATTATTTTCGGGATGGGGAGACGTGTGTGATTAAAAATTCATTCGCAGAAATGTAAAGTGATCTAACTAAGTTCTATTCATATTCTTGACGGGAAGAGCCGTGTAAATGGGTGGCCATATGCATTTGAAAAGCAATATAAATCACACAGTTATTATACAATAGGCTATAAAAGCACCACCGATTACCTTTCTCCAATTCAAACTCTTGACGGGAAAAAAGGAAGGTGTAAATGGTTGGGCTATACTGTACTGTATACATACAAAGGCCATTCAATAGACGTTCAATATATAGTATTCGTTTATTAGAGTCGGCTTGACTCGGTTTGCATTCATAAAGAATGCACAAATGTGTTTAATCGTTAATGTCATAGTATTCGTTTATTAGTCCCCGAGGGGAAATGGGTAGCAGCACATCACAGAGGCATTTAAAAAGTGAAGAAAATACATTCTGGAAATGTTCACATCAGGCACATTCAAGTTAAACAATACTAAGTAAACAATTAACACAGTAAATTATGTGCATTAAATCACATTTATTTCGTTAAAAATAAACGAAATGACTCGGTTTGCATTCATAAAGAATGCACAAACGTGTTTAATCGTTCATGTCAGATATGTAGGCCTACTAAGTAAATAGCCTACATTAGTTCCTGCTCAAGATTAGATTCTACTTTATTGTTATTGCACAGATTACAGGTACTGAGACAACGAAATGCAGTGTAGCTTCTAACCAGGAGCAACAAGCAGTAAAGTGAAAAGTAATGTTCACAATCTACAGAATAAAATATATAATTAATTGAATGATGAATAAATAGTGAGGGGTATGAATACACTAGATATCAGCCTGTGAGCAGTATGAACAGTGTGTTAATCGTTAATGTCAGATATGTACTAAGTAAATAGCCTATATTAATTTCATGATGGATTAAACCACATTTATTTCGTTAAAAATAAACAAAATGATTAAATGCAGGGTGAATTGCCCTAATGTGGAACATTTTTGCATTTCAGACTTCGGGAATATATTGCGACATGAAGCCGATACAATAAATCAAAATCCAGTAACATTCTGAAATCCCCAGGATGTGTCCTAATCAAACCAAAAGAGAACATGCAGATATTAAACTCATAAAAGAAATGGTAGACATATTAGTACTCTTAGTGCCAAGTTGTCTCAGACAATCTGTTTTCCTAATGTGGGACAGTTCTGTGCAAAATGTGGGACACTGAAAAGTCTATATTAAAAAGCCTCAGTCACCTTCATTCATGTCATAACAAAATCTCAGGCCAGTAACACTCAAAGCTACAGTAAATGTGCAATACCATGCTATGTTACTATTTATAATGTTATTATTGTTACAACAGAAGATGTTTTTATTTAAATTGAAGTTAAATGCATCAATCTGGTGCACTGAGGGGAAAATTAGTAGATTTGTGGATACAGCTCTCAACACTCATATGAAACAGAACAGTTCTTACAATGTGTGTTGGAAGGTATTAAATTACTATGCATATGTTATTGTGTAAACACACAGCTGATCACCTGAGAGCTGCAGTTTCATTCAGAGCGTTTAAAAAAAACGACGGTCTGATTTCAACAACTCAATGTGTGATTATTATAGCAGTAATATTAGACACTAATAATACAGTAAACTATGAACACTGTACATATTATTGTTTGCCCGTGGGATTAGGATGATCGGTAGAGAGCCGCTGCATTTTCCTCCGGTCGGATGTGATATAAAAACAAAGCGATTATTGTCGTTGTTGTAAACTCACGTGGATTAAATATAGTGCATTCATTTCAACTCGCGAACATATGATACATTAAATGATCGCGAGGATCACGATCGAACATCGTTTGTTTGACCCTGGATGCATTTCCTGATCTAAAAACATAGCGATGGTTTTGTACTTACGCCAACGTGAATTAAACATTATTTTGTTAAATAAAAACATGGTGATGTTTAGTAAATGATTACATGTCTCTTATTTAGCATAGAATATGATCCTATCCGTGACATATATGGATCTTAACAAATATCCGCTATATCAGATCCCTGTAGATCAGCTGTTTATTTCACATGAGTTCCAGTGTGGCAGCTTTTCACGGCTCCCCCTGGTGGATCCATGATCCATTGCTGCTGGTTTCATTATAATTAAATGTATTTATCAAGGGGGCGTTTCAAGTCCTGCGGGGGGGTTTTCCTTTTCAGCAGGGGCCCACCCCGTGCCGATCACGGACCCGCCCGGGTAGGCGTCTGAAACGAAGCGCTACATCTGTAGCAGGGTTTCCGCTAGGATTTTTTCTCGCCGGTCAAATGTCCGGGCAGAATTCATTTTACCGGACTAATTTGAAACTTACCGGTCATATTTCAATAATAATAATAATAGTTGTGTAGCAGAGTTTCCGTTAGCATGTAATTACCGGACTATGAGCAGATATGCTTCAGTTTAAAACTCAGTTCACGGGGCTCATTTTTATATTGCTTCAGTTTATAATCGTAACAGATCGAAAAATTCGAAAAGATTCATTTTTCAATAAATGATTCCACAAACAACAAACAACATAATTATTACATTCAAACAAACTACTTGTAGTAGATAACGTACATTATTCAGAAGTTTACATCAACTTTGAATAATAACACGGGAGAAACGGATCCTCTCTTTTCCCCTCTCTCTCTCTCCTGCAGCCCGCTAAACAGAGGGCGGGGCTTCAGGTGATTATACAGAGCTGCGTGTCTCGGTCAGACTCAGCAGCCGATCTGATCTCTCTCTCGCGTCCGGTTACACTTCACTCGCGTTTATGTCCATATCGATCAGATCCAGCTCTCCTGATCGGCCTTTATAGAGAGCACCGATCAAACTATTAAGAGTGAATATCGGCCGATAATGACCGGCGGCCGATCGATCGGAGCCTCCCTAATTATTACCAGACATTTTGACCGTCAGGTTTTGAATTTACCGGTTTTTTATAAATTGTACCTGTGTGCTAAAAACCGGTAATTACCGGCTAACGGAAACCCTAATCTGTAGTTATACCAATGCCGCTTTTGTCACATTAGTATGCATAGAAAGTGGCAGGTGGACACGCCCCCAATTATGCAAATGAGATAAGTCCGTCTCCCATTGGCCAATGAGCTAAGTCCCGCCTCCCATTGTCCCGCCCCCCATTCTTTGATGTGTGTGTTATCAGATTGGAGTGAAAGGCCCTGTACTGTACTGTATAAGTGCTCTCTTTAAAGTTAAGGTATTTGACCCTTGCCCCTGAGAGTTGAGTAATTAGCCTTGTAATCAGATAGGATTGAAATGGCCCAGGCAGTCCCTTTGTTGTATAGTTCTTTGATGTATTGATTAAGACAGTCTCTATGAAGTTAAGGTATTTGACCCTTGCCCCTGAGAGTTGAATAATTAGCCTTGTAATCAGATATGAGTGAAAAGCCCCAGGCAGTCCCTTTTGTTGTCTAGTTCTTTGATGTATTGATTAAGCCAGTCTCTTTAAAGTTATTTGACCCCTGCCCCTCAGAGTTGTGTAATTAGCCTTCTGATGTATGCCCTTTGATGTTAATCTCTGTATAAGTGCCTACCCTCCCAGCCTCCCTCCTTTGCCCCACCCCTCCTGAGGCTATGAGCCAGCAGAGGAGTGTATAGAGATATGCTCAAAACTAAATAAAAAAAAAAAGACAGACAATTCAGCTTACCAAGTCACCTTTTTCAAAAAAGAAAAATGGCCGAGAGACGTCTCGGTAAGGTTTAATCATCGAGAGGCCTGTGTAACAACTTACCACCATCCGTCTGAAGCGCCAGTCAAGAATCGAATGCAGTATCTGGGCCGGGTTCAGAGTACAGCCAAAAGATCTGTGCACAAACTTATCTCGCGCCCTCTTTTGGTCATGGACGCGTTCGTGGGGGTTGGAGGACGGGCTCAGGGAGGAAGGGGCAGACTTTCCCCTGTTTTTGACTGCAAAAGACTCTCACTTTTCTCCAAAGGGCTCCGCCTACCTTAAGAACAATTAACACACCCACATACACACACACACACACACACACACACACACACACACACACACACACACACACACACACACACACACACACGCACACACACACATGCACAATTGAGTTGGCCTTTTGATGTGAGGATTGAGATAAGCAGGGGATGTTAATCTATATGTTAATTAAGACACTCTCTGTGAGGGGCGAAGGAAGAGGGTGGAGTTAGTTTTAAAAAAAAGGAAACCTTACACTTTTAGTTGTCCTCTCTAGATTTGATTCAGGTTTTGTTTTAAATGATATGTGCGTGCTAAGGATGTTTCTTTTAAAGTTTTTGTGAAACTGTTAACTACAAGGAAGTATCTGCTTGCAAAGAGGGTATTCATATTCATTTTAAAAATATCTTATTTAGGTTTTAATAGTGATAACTAAGGATGTTCTCTTTTAGTTGTATGGATTGTGAACTAATGTGTAATTACTTTTACTAACTATAAGAAAGTCTCTCTGAAGAGGGGAAATAATAAAACAATTTTAAAAACATGATCTTTGTCTTTTTTATAATTATTTTACACCACTATAAGGAAACCCAATATTAAGTTGTGTGAGGTTGTATTAGGGATAATATTAGAATGTTGCTGTATTCATAAAGAGAAGTTTTCTTAAAATGTGGTTCTGCTCCATTTCACTCCATGAAGCCTCCAGCTTGTACAAGGGCTCCGCCTCCACTCAACATAACATGTCCCGCCCTCCTCACCAGGACATTTAAAAGTAAGGGGATGGAAATAGATGAAAATAAATACGCTCAAACTAAATAACAGGCCAGTCATTTCCACTCATCACGTCACCTTTCAAAAAAATAAAAATGGCCAAGAGACGCCTAGATATGGGTTTAATCAGCGAGACGCCTGTGACAACTTACAGCCATCTGTCTGGAGCGCCGATCAAGAAACGAATGCAATATCTGTGCCGGATTCAGACGCCTCCAGCCGAAGAACTTCATGAAGAATGGACTCTGAAAAATGGCAATGTTTGGGGTTATGTATTCAACTATATGGGGAATGAACTGCATTTATACAATCTGAAGAATGGAGAAACGTATGGACCACGTAGTGTTAAAGCGACACTGACCTCAACAGATTGGGCTGTGTTAACTCTGGTGTCTTCCAGAGATCTCCACGCAACCACTGTATTGGAAGAAGTAGTGCATCAAGAAACCATAGTGGAACCACCGGTGTACAATATATTTGCAAAGAAAAGCAAAGAAACACAGACAGCATGCGAGATCAAAGAAGAGTTTTCACCGCCGCCCCTCAATGTGGAGGAAGAAGGAGTTATTCCCCCGCTGCCAGAAGTGAGAAGAGTCCTGACAAGCACCGTCTGGGAAACTAAAAGCGGACCATCGGGGCGATGGTATTACCGCGCAAGCCATTTGGTGACGCGGGGGAAGGACCCCTCTGATGATTTTGTTTTGGAGTATTTCAACTCTACATGCGGGGTTTTTCAGACATCGTTGCGGGTGCCTCTGACTGCTTGGCTGAAAATGATTGATGGAAAAGCTACAAAGCTTAAAGAACTTTTTAAACAGAGTCAGACATCGATGGACATTATACTGGTGAAAAAGACTCTCACTTTTGCAGAGGACTCCGCCTCCCACTCAACATAACAAGTCACACCCTACTCACCAGATCATTTAAAACTAAGGACCCCTCAAAGAAAAACATTGTGCTTTCTACCTATGTAAAAAGAGAGTCGGGGTTGTCTTACGAAAATGTGTTATCTCTGTATCAAGACGATGTGTTTAAAAATGAATTTTGTGAAAAATACCAACGGTGTGAGAGACGTCATAAAGACACTCATTTTAACCACAGTGTTTGATCTCTACAAATGTTTAAAGATTGTTACAAAATGTAAAAAAATAAAAAGGTATGGAGACAAAATTAATTCAGGTGACTCTGTCTTTTTATTAGGAAAACAACAATATAATACAAATGGTTTAGAGGATAAAAATGTAACCATTTTGGACTTAATAGTCTAACAAAATACTTTATCTGAATACATTTGTTCTTTTTAAACGCACTTTTTGAAATTATTTATTTATTATTTCAGTGGAACATTCCAGTTTTTGTTAACATCAATGCTTTTCTTGTGTTACTAAGATACTTTTAGACACACTTTGGGCGTATGCAACACTTGTTCAGTTAAACAAGGTTTTTTTCTTTTTTCTGATAACCTTACATATTTTAGTTATTTTCTGCTACCAAGATACTTTAAGTACCTTGATGTACGCAACACTTAACAAAAGGTATAATATGAAGTACTTGGTAAGGAAGGGGTTTTTCTTTAAGGGGTGAAAAACTTTAGAACAGGGTAAAATATTCATTAATTTGTATTGAATTGAGTTTTCTTTTTCTTTTTGATTTTCAACATACTATTTGTACACAATGACTTTTCCATATTTCTGACAAACTATACTTTTTTGACTTGTTCCGTTGAATCTTGACAAAACTATTACTTGTTCTTAAATGATGACCTATTGCTGGAGATGAGATGAAAAAGCTACAACGCTTAAAGAACTTTTTTCTAAAAACTCTCAATTCTTTAAATGACTCCCCCCATTCAAAGCAATAAGCCCCACCCTCCACTCAGCAAATCATCTACAACGAAAGACCTTACTAAGACGACAGTTGTAAACTAGCCATGGATCTGAGAAAAACCAAGACTCCCCCTGCGAGTTGCAGCCAGGAACAGACTCCTGGACTACCATCATCACCACCATTTTGGACACCTGAATCTTGCAATACTACTGCTGTTGATTTTGCTCCTTGGGCCAAAACGTCTCTGATTATGGACACAGTGAAATCGGTGTTGGTTGATATTGTGGAGAGGGTGATACATCGGTACAGAGAAGAAATATGCAACGGGTGCCGAGTCAGTCACCCCGGCCAGAGGCAACACGATTTTCTGAATGACATGTCCGATTTTTACTTCAGAAACAATTACAACGCGTTAATGAAAAGACTCTGGCTCACCGACTTCATTACTGAGATCAACCAGACTCTTATTGATAAAGACATTTTCACGGATGATTGGAGGATCCAAGGCGCTTCGGAGGCTTTTCTTCACAATCTCAAAAATTGCAGACGCCTCAAGGAGAGACTTGAAAAGATCCATGCCGAGTTGGATGGAGAAGAAGAAGCCTAATAACCAGCAGTTGACTGAAGCCAGGGATTTGTTCGATACATTGACTTTTTTCTTTAAAGTAAAATAAAAATGGGAAACTACTATGCAAAACGCTCTGTATATATTGATCAGAATGTAGTCAATACCCTTTTAATAAGTGTGGTGATGAGGACAATTGAAAACAGAACGAGTAGGGACCCCTGTGTAAAAAGAATGGCTGAAGTTTGTAAACTGGAAGACATTTTGGATATCGTTCGTTCTGGCAGTACTATTCCGGGTCATTGGGAAACGATTGTAAACGAAACATTTAAAGTGGTCCTGGAATCTTCATTTTCCGAAACATTCTGTAACATTACCTCAGAAATGAAACAAACATCAAAAGTGTATCATGTGCTCTCATTGTATGCTCTGTTTGTAGATGTAATGCATCTTTGTGTCGAAAACAGCATACACGTGAATATTTTGACTGAAGTGAAAAAACTCCATCACGATATCTCCAGTAATATGGGGAATTCTAAGCTGGAGACGGTCCAGGGGATGCTACAATCAGTATAACTATTGATTTTGTGTGTGAAAAATAAAAAAGTGGGGTTTTTTTTACATTTAAAAACTGTTGTCTTCATTATAGCAAGGGGAGCGTGTCTGATACATGTGTATTACAGTCCTTCTTTTTTGTGTTTTTCAGTGTTTTCTGTGTGTCTGTACACACAAAGCACAAATCATTTAAAACAAACCCTGAATCAAATTTAGAGAGGACCATTAAGAGTCAGATGCTTGACGAAATCTACTAAAAACAAAGTACTTCATTATCTACTTTTCAGCTTTTATACACAAAAGTGTATCTTTCAGTAACTTTTCTCAAAGAATTTAAGCATAAATCTGTCAAATGTTCAAACAGCCTTGTTTCACTGAAATAGCCTCAAAATCACAAACTGCCATTAAGAGTCAGATTCTTAACGAAATCTACGGACACAAAGTCTACTTCATTATCTACTTTTCAGCTTTTAAATACAAAAGTGTATATGCTTAACTAAAACAAAGTACTTCATGGTAATGGTCAGCTTTTATACACAATAGTGTATCTTTCAATAACTTTCTCAAAGAATTTAAGCATAAATCTGTCAAATGTTCAAACAGCCTTGTTTCACTGAAATAGCCTCAAAATCACAAACTGCCATTAAGAGTCAGAATCTTAACGAAATCTACGGACACAAAGTCTACTTCATTATCTACTTTTTCAGATTTTAAACACAAAAGTGTATCATTCAGTACCTTTCTCAGAGAATTTAAGCATAAATCTGTCAAATGTTCAAAACAGCCTTGTTTCGCTGAAATAGCCTCAAAATCACAAAATGTCATTAAGAGTCAGATTCTTACGGAAATCTACTGACACAAAGTACTTCACTATCTACTTTTCAGCTTTTTTAAATACAAAAGTGTATCTTTCAGTATCTTTTTTGAGAGAATTAAGCATAAATCTGTCAAATGTTCAAAACACCCTTGTTTCACTGAAATAGCCTCAAAATCACAAACTGCCCTTAAGAGTCAGATGCTTTTACGGAATCTAATAAAACAGAGTACTTTCATGGTAGTGGTCAGCTTTTAAAAATAAAAGTGTATCTTTCAGTAACTTTTTGAGAGAGTTAAGCATAAATCTTTCAAATGTTTCAAAACAGCCTTGTTTCACTGACTCAGGCTGTGTCCCAATTCAGCGGCCGCATCCTCCTGAGGATGCATTCGAAGACCGCATACGTCACGAAGGCTGTCCCAATTCAAAAGAAAGACAAGATTCCTCCGAATGCAGCCCACAAATGCAGCCTTCTATTCCCAGATTTTGAGGATACATCTGATGTACACTCCGCGGTGTACCATATCCCAGGATGCAATGGGCGACGGTGACGAATGAGTTATTTAAAAATAAAATGGCTTCTAACGTCCCGGCAACGGCTCAAGCTTCGGCGGGAGCCGAATTTGTTTTTAAATGTAAGTATAGGGTTTCAACTCACCCAAATAGTAAACAACATGAAACAGTAAACCGATTTAACTGTTTTATTTAAAGATACGGGCGATTGGAGATGTCTTCTTTGTATACATAAAATAATATGAAGTGAAAATATTTCGACATGTTGTAAATCAGAACCATGGTTTTCATATTGTTGGGATTCATTATAAAGCTAATTTATTTATTTAACTGCTTTTGTTATACAAATCTTACTGCAACAATTTATTTTGATAGGGAGCAAGTAGCAGACTAAATTCATTCAAATGCGTGGCCCCTCTTCACCGGGGCCAAATTCTCCGCGAGCATCGCTTGGAGGTAAGGCACAATATCCAGTTTGTATCATTCTTATTTTATGAATCATCCCTCAATTCATACACTCCATTCTAATAAAACAACTAGTATTGTCTAGTACCGGGACTTCTGATTTGTACCCATTTTACCCATAATTTTAGTTCTTACTGCGTACCGGCACCTCATGACGCATCTAGGTACGCATATTTGTTGTGTTTATGCTTAGTTGCAACACCCACCCAGTAGTAATATTATATTATAGTAGTATCTTTTTAATTACTGAATCAAAGATATGAGGATAAAGATAGAGGGAGTCGTATGTTGTACAGATTGTAAAGACCTTTGAGCCAAATTCTTGTTTTTGGGCTGTATACATAAAATGTACTTGAAACAGTTGCTGATTTAGAGTACTGGCACCTTTGTTATTTCAATTCAAGCACTGGGGATGTCTCCATGCCACCATTAAAAAAGAAAAAGAAGATTTCTTCCTAAGTGTGTATCCTTAGTTGTGACATTGTTATTGTTTTATTCATAATACTAGATGTTGTACTATTCTCTCTGTGATTAGGACGGTTTTGGAAGATATGGGCCTGCAGGGAAGTGTAACTCCCCTGCAAGCTAAGAAGAAGTGGGACAATCTTAAAAAAAGATATAAAGTATGTGAGTTTTACAAGTTAATAAACACATTTGCTGACATTTGTTTATCTGCTGGTGTTTTTTTTTGTAATGCCATGATTGTTTTACTCTGCCTTTAGGATTGCAAATACCCAGGGTCAGGAGAGGGAGTCCACTGCTCCAACTTGGCCGTGGTTTGTCCAAATGGATGAGATATTAGGACAGAGGCCCTCTATCTGCCCGCCTGTCCTAATATCCTCTATTCCAGAGGACACGCCGCGGCCAAGTTCAGCAGTGGGGGACCAAGAGGAGGACGAGGACGAGGATCAGGTTGAGGCAGGGCCATCCCGGCCTAAAAGAAATAGAAAGGATGGGCTAATGGACCTCATCAGAGAGGACATGAAGCAGCAGAGGGAGGAGAACAGGGAGAACCTTAACAGGCTTTTTTCTCTCCTAGAAAAATTAGTAGATAAATAAATAAATGTAATGAGCAATATGAAACTTAGAATTTATTTGATGGAACAACATACAAATGAAACAACATACAAATAAAACAACATTTAAACTATATACACATTCAGGCTGAGCAGGGAGTCCCAGGTGGTGCTGCTGGACCTGGCTGCCACAATTAGGACCCTGGTGTCCTCTGATGGTGGGTGGGGCTTCATTTGGGGTGGTCTCCAGAGCTGTTGGGCATGCTTCTCTCCACAGTACATCGGATTGTCCATTAGGGCTAGGGTTCGCAGGGTCGGACGCAATCGACGGCTGCCATGTCACTAAGATGTTTTCAGCAGCAGATAAGAACAAAAGATGTATATAAATATTGCACACGGTTATTTTATCACAGCTCGTCAATTGTTTTACATACCTTTACACATAATCGTGCTCACCAGGAACCTCCTCCAGGGCAGACACCTCCGCAGACAGTTGGTCCCGCCAAGGAGCACCACTGACTGCCTCCAACACATTCTCCCCCTCATCCTCCGCTACATCCTCCACAGTGTCCTCTTCTGGGGCCATGATGTCGCCGGCCCCAATACAGATGTTGTGGAGGACGGCACATGCTGTTATGATCTGAAATTTAAAAATTGGCAGAAATATATAAATATATATATATATGTTATACCTCATGTTAGATCTACTCTTCAGTATTATCAAAATGTCCTAATGAGTGATTACTTACTTGAGGAACGAAGGTGTGGTGCACCTCCAGCGCTTGCAGGAAGATACTCCTGAATCATGTCTTCATCACCCCGAAGGCACGCTCGATGATGGAGCGTGCCCGGGAGTGATGGCTGTTGAAGCGCTGGGGTCCCACACCTTGCAGCGGCCGTTTGTAGGGAGTGATGAGGGGGAGTGGATGTTGGAGGCAGGGGTACCCCCCGTCTGCGAGAATATAGTGCCCTGGAGGAGGGTAGAGTGCCTGCCGATAGAGTGGGCTGTGGCGGAGCACTCTAGAGTCATGGACTGACCCAGGCCAGCCCACGTACGTGTCGATGAAGCGGCCCTGATGGTCACAAACAGCCTGCAGCAAAATGGAGCTGAACAGTTTTCTGTTTCTATAGCAGTGACCATTAGGGCCGCTTGGTGGCACGATGCGGACATGGCAGCCGTCGATTGCTCCAGCAGCTTTTCTGAAGGCTCTGTGTCTGGCCAGCCCTGCGAACCCACGCGACACAGCCTCCAGGTCTTCTGCTGTCCTGGGGAGGTGGATGACCTGGTGGCAAATGGCCACCACCTCCTCAGTCACTCTGTGGACAATCCGATGTACCGTGGATCTAGGCATCCCAAAAACTCTGGAGACCACCCTGCATGATGCCCCACTTGCCAGCCAGAACAGGAACACCAGGGTCTCAATTGTGGCCCCCCATCCATGTCTCCTGTCCTGACCCAGGAGTTCCAGCAGCCCCTTCAGGGACTCCCTGCTCAGCCTGAAATCAGGGCGTGTGTCCTGGTCATTCAAAAACCTGTCCAGGACAGGGACACTTAGGTTGACCCTGCAATACAGGGGCCTTGGCTGGTAGAGGGAAAGGTTGAGAAAAAAGGGTTAAATAAGTGAAGAGCATTTTTGTTCTATGTTTATACATATATCTATTGACATGTTTATGTTTATATATATATATGTTTATTGATATATACACACAAAAATATATACGTATATATATATACTCAAGCTATACTCAACCTGAAATAAAATGTGTATCAGTATTATGCTAATAACATTACTGTTAGCTAAAAATACAGTACATACATATATTCTGTGTTTGTGTATAAATATATCTCTATAGACATGTTTATATATATACACAAGCTATACTCAACCTGAGAAATACCATTTTAAACATGTATTATAGGCTAATATTAACATTACTGTTAGCTAAAAATACAGTACATATATATTTTATATAATATGATAATATATATAAGTATCAGTACCTGGACATGGTCTTCCATTAATCTGAAATAGATGGTGCGTCTGGTGTGACCGTGGGAAATTAATGTCAACATATTGAACATCACCAAAAGAAGCACTATCTCTGACTCCATATTGAACCGTTTGAAAATATTTTGCCTAATGTCAGAAATTATTACCGGCACTTCTGACTGCAGCTGGTTGCTAGGCGACGGGGGCGGCAAAAGGTAAGGATAACTGCCGGTGACGTACCAGGAAATGCTCCGTAGACCGTCTCATTTCGCATTCCGCGGAGGATCCACGTCGGTTGGGTCCTCCACAGAATTCAAAGGCTGGGTCCTCAGGAGGATGCAGCCGCTGAATTGGGACACAGCTATAGCCTCTAAAATCACAAACTGCCATTAAGAGTCTAACGAAATCTACGGACACAAAGTCTACTTCATTATCTACTTTTTCAGCTTTTTAAACACAAAAGTGTATCTTTCAGTAACTTTCTCAGAGAATTAAAGCATAAATCTGTCAAATGTTTCAAAACAGCTTTGTTTTACTGACATAGCCTCAAAATCACAAACTGCCATTAAGAGTCAGAATCCTAACGAGATCTACTAAAACAGAGTACTTCATGGTAGTGGTCAGCTTTTAAACACAATAGTGTATCTTTCGGTAACTTTCTGAGAGAATTAAGCATAAATCTGTCAAATGTTCAAAACAGCCTTGTTTCACTGAAATAGCCTCAAAATCACAAACTGCCATTAAGAGTCAGATTCTTAAGGAAATCTACTGACACAAAGTACTTCACTATCTACTTTTCAGCTTTTTTAAATACAAAAGTGTATCTTTCAGTATCTTTTTTGAGAGAATTAAGCATAAATCTGTCAAATGTTCAAAACACCCTTGTTTCACTGAAATGCATCCAAGGCCATCACCCGTCGTCGCGGTCTTCCCCGCAGACTGGGGATACACCATGCCTTGAGTTACATGGCCGGGCCTTCTCCCGGAGCGGACGGCTGATTAGACCTCCTGACAGACTTGACCTCTAGGTCACACACACACACACACACACACACACACACACACACACACACACACACACACACACACACACACACACACACACACACACACACACACAGAGACTGTGCACACTCAAACACACATGGACGATAAAGAATGAAAAAAAAAAAGGAAGTGGAGAGATTGTAAAACAAATGTGATTGATTGTTCTGAGTTTATTGCTGATGTGTTCGGATCCAGCTGTTATTGAAGTGTCTCTGCTATGTGCACTATTTGTTGTTGAAATCATTTGATTAATGTTCTGATTGAAGGTCAACAGTTTAATGGCAGTATTGATCCTGTGCTGTTACTTAACAAAAGGAAGGGAGATGTTACAGGGTGGTTTAGGCAAGGCTGCAGCTCCGCCCTGTGGACGTGTTGTGCCTGTGTTATAGATATATCTGCCTTACGTGAATATAGTTGTATGATTGCCTGCTCAATGTGAATACACGGCGTTGAGACACAGCCTGACATGCCTTGTTTATGAATGCACATACATCTACAAACAAGCC
Organism: Pseudochaenichthys georgianus; assembly: GCF_902827115.2. Lineage (NCBI taxonomy): Eukaryota > Metazoa > Chordata > Actinopteri > Perciformes > Channichthyidae > Pseudochaenichthys > Pseudochaenichthys georgianus. The sequence continues at coordinate 41,731,385 of NC_047509.1, forward strand.
GCAGCTCGTCTCAAACAAGGCTAGTGAATACCGGTGAATACACATACTTTACAGAGATGTGAGTTTGGAAAATTGCACAGTATAAATCTATTTTAGCAGACCTCAACAATAGAATTATGATCAGTAGAAATGGCCATGACATGGGATCTTTAAGTAAAAAGCTAAATGTATCTTGGTTCAACGGAGCACAATTCATTCTGTACGTTGTGGTGCAGCTTTAAAGGTTTTTTTTCATTGTGTGTTTTTAAAATGTCGATAAAATACAAAAAAATCACAACGTTTTTATTTCTTTAAAACCTTCCTATATATATCACGTCTGTGGGAATGCTCAACCCAGTCTCACGGCATTTCGTGTTCACCAACACGATTTTTAATCTATTGATTCGTGTTCACCATCACAATTTGCCCCTTTTTTTCGTGTTGCACAGCACGATCTTAAAAGCAATGTATTTCTACAGGTAATGTGTTTCGTGCCTGCAGGCTGCAGCACGTCTTTTTCTCCGGTCGGGTCGTGGAAGAACGGAAGCTGTGTGGTTCATAAAAACATGTTCTTACTCAATATCAAGCCACAGTTATTGCTTTTATTTTAAATCGTATAATTTCGGACTTTTGTTGCCGTCTGTGAGGAAAATAAATGGGGCTCAGAGCCTCAGGATACTGAAATCTGTATTTTTTAATATTTTGTTCCTTCTAATTTGTTATTCTTTTCAAAATAACACACTGTTATTTACTCACCAATAACACACAATTATCCTTGCTTTTATTTATTGGTTTAATTCCATAATCTCGGGCTTTTTTGGTGTCCGTCAGGAACTGAATTTCAAAATAAAAATAACCGGAAACAGACGTAGGCCTATAAGGGACATTTCGAGCATCATTGCGATTGACAACATTTCTGAGTTAAGAATGGCCGAAGACACTACACTACCCATAATCCCCAGCTATCATTTAGGACTACAGTTCCCGTAAGGTTACGCAGAGCGTCAAACAGCTGTGTGAAATGGAACGAAACCACCCAGACTATCCAAAACTGGAATCGAACACCCCCCCAGAACTACACATGCTGGCTATTGTGTTTCGCAAAATGTTCTATGGGACGTCTCTACTGAACGTTTTCGTTTTTCCCACAATTAGAAGTTGCCAGTATTAAACACATTGGTGTTATCAAATGTAAAACATATAATTAATAAATGGGTGAAAATCGCTTGTGTCCATAAGCGCAGCATCAATATATACCCACATGACAGCTCATTGCTACGTTGTAATTCTACTCCACTACAATTCAGAGGTTAACCTGGTATTTTTACTCCACTGCATTTATTTGAGTTACTTTGCAGATTCTGATTAATGATGTGAAATATAAACAACCCTTAAATCAGACTTTAGTTACACCTGAGTAAAATTCAGGTAAGGTGATTGTCAAGTGCCAACAATCAGGAGAGATATTTGATAGTTGGTGCTTGAGAAGACTAAACATGTATCTGCAATTGACATGAATGGAAACAAGTAATAAAGTATATTCATTACTCGTTATTCTCTACTAATAGTTCATTAAAGACTGTATATTATGGCTATTTTGCACATCCCTTTCAAGATTTTCAAAGGTTTATTGACATATCATACACAACTACGGTGTAGTTATGCAATGAATGAAAAACTTGGGTCACAGGTCCCTCAACAGTGCATTACAAGACATCTATCAATATGTGTGTACCTCCACCATTAAACTGTCATATTCTGCACATTTCTTATTCTATCTACATACATAAGAGTATAATTAATGTGTATAATATCAGTTAAAATAAGTGCTTCAACATAGTTAACATTGCAGGAAAGCAATATATTAGACGTTAATTACTTTGTCAGGCTTAATATTTAATGTTTAAATAAAGGTTAATCCGTTTTTCTGTTTTGCACCTCCTCCTATTAATATCTGTGTACATCCTGCACTAAACTGTTTTATTGTAGAGATCACTTATAGTATCTTATTGATTTTTTATATTCTATATTTCTATATTTATACTTTCCCCCTATGAAAGTATGTACTCTTAATATTTTTGTAATCAAATATAACACATAAAAACAATAATTCAATAACGTGCTTTAACCACTAGGCGGTGCACACAAGGTGCACACAGCCATAATAACTTTGTATTATTAGTGTGTATGTACAACATCTGAAGATGTATAGTTTTATGCATGCTTTCACATCACAGCATATTGCTATACTATTTCAGACTCAGTATTTACATTCTTACATTCAAAGAAAATCAGTGATATCTTTGAAAACTAGAGTCCTTTTCTATCAGCTGTGCACCGTTATGGTGTAAATATAACCTATCTATGAATTAGATCAAATGTAAAAGTCAGCCGAATTAGTGTTGATACTGCAAGGAGACGTATTGTGTGAAGAGAAATTGAAGATGTTGTTTAATTGTTGATATATTTATGATCCACGTCAAGTATTCAGTTTCGGCGGCATTTCTTCCAGTTTTTCCAAAGGTCTTCTCACCAGGGCTCTCTAAATAAAGAACTACGGCAGATCTGTAATATGTAATGCAGCCGAACACACAAAAAACTTTTTCAAATACATTTCCATAAGTCTGGTGTCCTTCCCCCGGAACCATCAATGTTCTTAACAAAAGATCTTGATAGCAGTGTCTAGAGGTGTCTTCATTATGTTCCACTCACAATAAATTGAAATGTCAAGTTGCAGGGCGAGTTATACAAGTGATGTTCATCTAAGGAGCAGTTGGGTTGAATACAATTACAACGGGTTTAACACAAGACATGCAGGCGAATCATCAGAGGGGGGGAGGGGGTGATGCCAAGTAACAGAAAGTACTCGGTGACATTACTTATATTGTGATACTCAGGTTACGCTACAGATTTCACTTTTGTTTTACAGTTAACTATTCATTGTAATGGATTCAAATGTTAAGTAACCCTCCCAACCCTGTCAATCACTGTGAGAGAACAACACACAGATGACTGTATTCACGGGTCATTTATTGTGAACGCTGTAAACAGACACTGTGACGGGGGTGGAGCTGGACAGGGTGCACCACTTCATAATGACCGATCATGACGGAAGAACAATGGTGCATTCAGGTGCTGCTGGGATGGTCCCATTTTTTTTCAAGTTTTAACTTCAGAGATCATTCATGTGAATGTTCAGTCAGGAAAACATTTCTAATTATTTACCATGATTCTGTTTTTTGATCCAAAGTGTAAGCTGGAATATAAACAGTGAAACATATCACTGTAGAATGTATTGCAACCGATTCCACCTTAAATCAAACAACTTTAATACAAATAAAAACTTCGTACAAGTGTCTTTCCTCTGAGGAACACTGTAATCTCAACGTCTTTATTCATCCTTTTACTCGTCTGTTTATGAAATCATGTCATGGATAGAGATCTCCAAACGCTGTCTGTCTCTGAGCCTTCATCAGGACACTTGTTTTGTTTAACATTTAACTGTAAAGACATACATTTGTGTTGTCTGCTCAGTTTGGCCCCATTTTCAAATGTTACATCATCTTTGTCTATATATCGTTGGGTTTTTGTTGTTTCTTTCTATGAATGGCTTAAAATAAGTTTATAATTAGAGCTAACTAAAGGCATGGGACGATATGCATGTGTATCTTTTTATGATAATGTCCGACAGACCTTTTGATCATTTTAAAAATATTTAACGGTTTACTTTGCATCAAATGAAGAGGGCGCAAAGCAATTCCACTTCCGTCATCTCGATAACATAACACTGCTAGAAAAACACAAATAATCATCATCATCAACAAACATCTCTTCTAAGACTGAACGTCTAGACAAAAACGTTGTAATTGTAACTGTTAGCTAAAGCAGAGGAGAACATAATTGATGATGACGGTGGGTATGTATGTATGTATGAAGGCAGAGGAGGGAGAGTGGCATCAGCTGGTAGCTACATTTTCTGGATCATGATTTGGAATTTACCTGCAGAGACATTAAAAACAGAGACATGTTAGTCCATACTTTGTTAATATATTCAGATAGAAAAATAAAACAATTTATTCTGCTTTAGTGTGTCTCTAACATTTCCACATTATCTTAAAAAGAGGGTTGAATGGAATATTGAGGTATTGCCTTTCCCAGTAGAGGCCCAAACTGCAGCTTGAGCAACCTCAGAGTAAAGCCCAGCTCTCTGACACACGATCAGACCTTTGACTCAGTTATAGCGTGACACCACGGCAGAGCAGGACTGTGGTACTGAAGTGTAGGATGTCAGGTCCATGCAGGATGCTGCTGTCTGTGTCATGCTAATGTCTATCAGCAGATACAAGCTCACGTGACACATGTCTGCTAAGTGTTACTATTACAGTGGTTAAAAGCTGGCAGTAACAAATAAAGTTATTTTTTGATTGACAGATATGGGTGGACCATGTCAGGAAATAAGCTCCAAAGAGCTTAAGTAATACATGTGATAGTGAGTGGGAGTGAGTTGCTCAGCGCTGAAAGAAAGAATGAGGTCTTTATCAGGTCTGTGTTGGATTTAGGCAGCAAAGCATTTGGATCTGAACCGAGCTCTCTGAGAAAAAAGTAGATGTGAGGCACAGGCAGTGAGAGTATGCTTTAAAAACATCGCCAGTTCCGGCCCTACAGGTAGAATCAAGAGGACGCAGCGGAAGGCAAATTATTAGGCTAGACAGGGTAACTGGAAATCTCTGACTTATACCCCTTTTCCAACAAACCGGTTCAAGATCCTTTCTTGTGCTTTTCTGGAGCTTAACTGGTTCTTCTCTGTAGCATCACTTGTGTTTCCACCGCTCAGAGCCATGGATGTATAATAAGAACTGGATACAGTGTCGGAGGCGGGGTCTCGTTCTTTCCGATGAGAGCTGCTCATAGGCGCATGACAAAATGGCCTGATATTTTCGAGAGCAATACGTCACAGATTACCCGTCATGCCTGGCTGTCAGAGCAGAAGTACCCGTATGTGCGATCATAGAGCATGCGCCCCTTAAGCCCCGCCCCCGAGCTCCCACTCTTGGCTCACTAGAATGAATGGAGAGAGAACATAAAACTAGATTCGGCTTTTACGTTTGCATTTTACAACTTTAAGGACCGTATGAATCTAATGAGGGCTATGCAAGTGTTCATATTGGGTAGTTTTAGTTTTAAAAAAAGTATCCGCTGATTTACAAACGTCTCTTTCCCAATGTCAATGGAAAAAGTATTTCTGGGCCCAGTGACGTCACGGACTGATACGGAAATTGTAGTACCGCCGTTTGGACACAACGAATATTTTCCTCAGAGTCCGGTGTCGGTACCAGATGTGTTCGGGGTACCAGATGTGTTCGGGTGTATTTCCGTCGCAGCCGTCATCCGTCATATACTCACCTCCCTCTGCTCCCAGCGCTCTGCTGCCACACACCGGCCGTCTGCGGAACTGCAGCCGGAGGAACTCGGGACAGCTTGTTATGTGTGGGGTGCTATGGTGGGGTCCCATGTACTTGTGCACATAAATAATGTTTCTAATTATTTACAATTAAAAAATATATATATTCTGCGTTACTTTAGCCAACACTTTTATAAGGCCACTAGATTAGATAATTACGAAATGTGTAGATTGAATACATATCTTTCAGGTTGTTATTTTGTCATTATGTTTCATGTTTTATTTACCTTTTAGTATTTTATTAAATATCTGAACTTTGGAGAGGAGTTGGGGGACACACGACACATCAAATCACAGCTACAGATCAAGACGAAACGAATGGAAGTACTCCTAGCGTGTGAAAATGTTTGTGAAAAACGTGTGCAAAGTCTCTGAAAACGGAGCAGTGGCTGTGATGCTAGCTTTGCGGCTAGCGGTTAGTTGTTGTCGTTTGAAGTTGTTGCTATGGAAACAACATGACGGAGAAAAAATTAATATCTTCTACATATAATAACGAACAAAGTAAAGAATGAAGTGTAGGCTATGCCCGTTTGAAGTTGTTGCTATGGAAACAACATGACGGAGAAAAAATTAATATCTTCTACATATAATAACGGACAAAGTAAAGAATGAAGTGTAGGCTATGCCCGTTTGAAGTTGTTGCTATGGAAACAACATGACGGAGAAAAAATTAATATCTTCTACATATAATAACGGACAAAGTAAAGAATGAAGTGTCGGCTATGTTTAAATGTTCGGAATTTGACCATCATGGCCCTCTTGAGTTGCCGTAAAATATGACGGATGACGGATGCGACGGAAATACACCCGAACACATCTGGTACCCCGAACACATCTGGTACCTACACCGGCACACTTCCTGGGGGCTTGCTCAGAGCCCGACTGGTGCTGCCGCTGCTGCGTCATGACGTCACCGTTTACGTCGGTTTACGTTTCTCGCAACAATGAAGGACTGCGTCAGGTCGATGATCATGTTTATTTTAATCTTAAGAAACCAGATTAAATTAAATAACTACTTCTCAACCGTTGTACTTTTTTCCAGAATGCCATGGTTCATTGTTTATTAATGTGGTTCAGCGGCATTTACCGACAGCTGCAGTGCTGCTCGTCCACCGGAGTTTTGTCTCCTGTTAACTCACGGCAGAGTTTAGTCTACCGTTAGCTCACGGGAGCGGCCGCTGGGAAGTATTCACTGTCTGACTGTCACACTAGCAGCTGATAAATATCCCCCATCAACATAAGTGAATGTGTTTCAGTATTAATTGACGCTGTTTGGCATCACAACACCGTTATGAAAGTTTCTCTGGTATAAAATGGGTGATGTTAGCATAGCAACCGAAGCTAATCTGACTACTTGTTGCCATCCTATTGTCGCATAAGCCGTTTTATACAGGCACATTTTACCGGCGTATTTATCATTATGATTCTACTTGTGATAGTCGGACATGACAACCTGTGTAGCCCATGTATCGATTCCATCCGATAGAGCATAATACAAAACAACAGGAAAACATCTGCCTGCTCTCCACAATGATCAATAACAGCGAACGGATGGTCAAAGTAAGATACAAATAAACAGAATCACACGAAGCCTGGTTAGTGTTGCCTGACTTTATAAAGTGTTTTGTCGCGGTCACTTTGCTCACCGCTACTGCTTGTTACAACTTGTATTTGCCGTACTTGCCATTAACTGTTATTGCTCAGGTTAATCCCGCCTCCGACGTAAACGTGGAGTATTGGTTCTTGCCGGGCAGCCGAGTGGGGCCATCTAAGAACCGGTTTCTCGGTGCTTAGAGAATCAGACATTAAGCTCTGAGAAGAACCAGAGCTTAAATCAGGCTTTTCCACCGGTTTGGTGGAAAAGGGGCTTTAAAGAGCCCCTACTATGCTCATGTTCAGGTGTATATCAGTATGTAGTGTCTCTACTTTAAAGAGTCCTCTCCTGCTCATGTTCAGGTGTATATCAGTATGTAGTGTCTCTACTTTAAAGAGTCCTCTCCTGCTGATGTTCAGGTGTATATCAGTATGTAGTGTCTCTACTTTAAAGAGTCCTCTCCTGCTCATGTCCAGGTGTAAATCAGTATGTAGTGTCTCTACTTTAAAGAGTCCTCTCCTGCTGATGTCCAGGTGTATATCAGTATGTAGTGTCTTTACTTTAAAGAGTCCTCTCCTGCTGATGTTCAGGTGTATATCAGTATGTAGTGTCTCTACTTTAAAGAGTCCTCTCCTGCTGATGTTCAGATGTATATCAGTATGTAGTGTCTCTACTTTAAAGAGTCCTCTCCTGCTGATGTTCAGGTGTATAGCAGTATGTAGTGTCTCTACTTTAAAGAGTCCTCTCCTGCTGATGTTCAGGTGTATATCAGTATGTAGTGTCTCTACTTTAAAGAGTCCTCTCCTGCTGATGTTCAGGTGTATATCAGTATGTAGTGTCTCTACTTTAAAGAGTCCTCTCCTGCTGATGTTCAGGTGTATATCAGTATGTAGTGTCTCTACTTTAAAGAGTCCTCTCCTGTTGATGTTCAGGTGTATATCATTATGCACAAAAACCTTTAGAACACACCAGAGAGAAGGGAAACTCCAAAAAGCATTTTAGGGCCCTTTAAACATAATCGATAAGATTTAATGATCTATCAGAACAAACTGAAGAAGGCAGAGATCAAAATAAATGACAGGTAATTTAATGATTTAATTAATAAAATCAATAAATACGTGGCTGTATTCTCTGTGTGCCGAATACAACCCTGTACAATGTGGCTTTGTCTAGAAGCTGGAAAGTAGGAAAGAAGCCGTCCTGTGTGGAGGCAGAAGTTACATGTGCAACTAATGTTTATTTTTTATTAAGAGGAGGCTTTGTTTGTGAAAAAAAGAGAGTGAGGGATCGTTAAAGTCGCACACCAAAGAAATATATTCAATTAAAGCACAAACTAGTCAATCCAGGGCACAAATGACTCATTTAAGAGCACGCTTTCTTAAATCAAAAGAACTAAACCACACCGGGCTCTGTACAAAATACAGAAACACATGTGATGTCATTAATACATTCTCTATCATGTTCCTGAACCTCTCACATCATCTAATCGTTTGTCTCAGGACAGATATTGAAAGGAATAAAATGTATCTAGTCTCTGATTGGATGATAGAGGAGTGATGTGTGTCTTACATGCAGGCATGACGGACACCTCAGCAGTCACGATGCTCTTCACTCCAAGGTTGGACAGTGCTCCTCTCACCAGTCCACAGCTGAAGGCCAGATACTGCAGAAAGACACCAGTCGTCTGAGTCACTCACACACATTCTCATCGGCTGCCATCAGCTGTAGAAGGCCTGATAATGTGTTAGCGCTGGGTATTGATATGTCACAGTACGTCAGAGAGTAGCATTGGACACGCAGCAGCTAACATATCAATGAATCAGATGAAGTGTAAAAGAGATTGGAGGTAAAACTGAACTTGATTTACTCGAGGTGTCGAACAGACATCCAATCCAAACCCTCCTCACACAACTCATTTACAATGATAGTTCTTTACATTAAACTAAACCGTACAGGGAGCTAAAGCAGTCATCCACCACGGGGTCCATGTGAATGTGTATCACTGCTGAACGCTAACATGTCAGTGTTCGGAAGTCTGTGTGAAGAGCTGAATTCTGTCTTGTTAAGCGCTTTGAGGTCAGATTAGAAATACGCTATTTAAATATTAATTTTCAGGACTCTATACACAACATTACAGGAACAAATATATAATTAATAAACCAAAAATCTTCTAAAAGATAAACTTTAATTTGGCGGCAGATGTTCAGTACTACTATATTTAGATTGGGGAGACGAAGGTGACAGAACGCATGTCACTGCGGCTCAGCAGTTGCAACGAGCAGGAAGTAACCAAGCTGAACAGATGACCCAGCCCACCAACACCAGCTCTGAACCCTGCACGTGCAGCCGCCGGACGCACCTTGGGGGCGTGTTCCAGATACTGTTTCCCTGCCGACAGCTGACTCAGCAATCGGAACTTGTTGTCCTGGAGAACATAGATGCCCTGAAACACACGAGCGCAGAATCAGCACTGCCACACTGATCCCATAATACTTTAATGGTCACAGAAGCTCCATTGACAACATCAACACATACTAAGACAAGATACACAGATACAGACATGTAAGCAAACATCACGATCACTGAAGAGAACATGTTCAAGACCCTCTGACGTACATTAGATTGATTTTAGGATGACTGGTGCCTAGTAGGGGTGTAACGGTACACGTACCCGTACCAAAATTATTCGGTATGGGCCCTTCGGTTCGGTACACGTGTGTACCGAAGTGTACCGAACTAATATAACGTTAAACGTAACAAATTGAGAACGTGAACAACTTATTGGAAGTAATCTCAGGTGCTGCGTCGCAGCATTCAGAGTAATTTGCTCCCATTGTGTTCAACGCATAGAGCGAGCAAGTCATTTCATTGGACGAGAGGCATACTATCAGAGCTGGTCAGAAGGATGCGTTCAAATGTAGTCAGTAATTTGAGGAACTGTCGAAATGGCGAACGCAGATAAAGTTGAGCTCGAAAATCCTCCAGCATCATTGAAGTCTCCGGTTTGGGAACATTTTGGTTTCGCAGTTACGTACAAGCATGACGGACAAAGACAGGTGGACCGAACCAAAGCTGTTTGTCGGCATTGTTCAACTAACATTGGTTACGCGGCTGGCAATACATCAAACTTGCACACTCATTTGAAAAGGCATCACCCGAACGTGAATATCACCGGTACCTGAAGTGCAAACCCAACTCCCGCTAGCATGTAAGCCTCCACCACTCGCAAAAAGTTCAGACCGAGCCAAAGCTATTATAAACGCCAAATATCCTTATGTTGCCATGTTAGCAAAGCGCTACCTGGCTGTATCTGCTACTACCTCTGTCCCTGGCGAGAGGGTGTTCTCCACAGCAGGAGACATTGTTAGTGCCAGCAGATCTGCCCTTTCGGCAAGCAATGTGGACAAGTTAATTTTTCTTTAAAAAAACATGAAAATACAATGACAAGCAAGTCATAATGTCAAGCTGGCTGCTTAGGTACTAGTACAGTACAGTTCAAATACAGATTATTTCAGTTCATCGAAATACTGCACCTTAATGTTTATTTTATTATATTTTGTATTTATTTGAGTGAATACATTATTCACAGTTTAATAATAATTAAAAAAAAATATGTTATGTTTTGTGATAATTCTTTCTGCTGTACCGAACCGAACCGTGACCTAAAAACCGAGGTACGTACCGAACCGAAATGTTTGTGAACCGTTACACCCCTAGTGCCTAGTCTAATGTAATGACTAGTCTGACCTTATTCAAATGTGGGACTCAGATGTGATGGAGTTCATGTCGGGTAAATGCCGCCCTTTCTTTCTACCTAGAGAGCTAACCGTCGTGATTGTCACGGCTGTGTATATACCACCACAAGCTAACGTCTCCCTCCTGCTAAACTCCATCAACCACCACCAGCAGGCTCACGCCGATGGCGTTCACATTGTTGCAGGAGATATCAATAAGCCTAAAATCTGTCCTGCCTAAATTCTACCAGCATGTCAAGTGTCCGACCAGAGGGGAAAACACTCTTGATCATGTGTACTCCAACATCAAGCATGCATAGAGAGCCATAACTAGGCCTGTCAGATCATATCTCCCTGCTACTGACCCCTGCATACACCCCCCTTAGACGGAGAACAAGTCCAACAAGAAAGTCTGCTACAACCTGGCCTGAGGATGCACTTGCTCAGCTTCAGGACTGCTTTGAACACACCCAGTGGGATGTATTTGAACACCAGCAGCAGGACCTGGCAGCCTACACAGAGACGGTACTGTACATACTGTATCGACAACGTCACTGTGGTAAAAAGCATCAGGGTTTTCCCAAACCAGAAACCCTGGATGACCGGCCGGGTCCGCATGCTGCTCAAGGCCCGTGACTCAGCCGTCAGGTCAGGGGACAGAGCTCTCTACAGAGCTGCTCGAGCCGACCTGAGGAGAGGAATCACAAAAGCCAAGACAGACTAACAAGCAACAACCCCAGGCAGGTGTGGCAGGGCATTAAGAACATTACCAACTACAGGGGGTGTGACACGGCAACCAGGGACTCAAGCGTGTCGCTAGCAGAGGAACTGAACTGCTTCTTTGCTCGCTTCGAGACACCACAGCAGCAATCAGCAACTCCATCCAAGCCCCCAACCGCCTCCAGCACCCCCCCACTTACTGTGGAGGAGCATGATGTGAGACGGGTGCTCAAAGCAGTGAACCCCAGGAAGGCTGCTGGTCCAGATGGAGTACCTGGGAAGGTGCTCAGAGCGTGTGCCAACCAGCTCTCACAGGTCTTCACCAGCATGTGTAATCTCTCCCTGAAACTCGCTGTTTTCCCACCTTGCCTTAAAGAGCCTGTGACAGCATCCCAACAACTGTTGTGCAATGAAATATTGGGCTACTAGTAATCTCGAACCGTCAGTTTAAAAAAGAAGGTGCGATACCGTTCCGATAAATATCAATAATTTCGAACATCGCGGGGAAATTCCTTCACTCATTTTGAAGTTTTGGGGGAAGCCGGAAGTGACGTCAATGCGGGAACGCTTCACTGTACGGCGAGAGAGCCAAACACGGACAAAGTGTGTTGTCATGCGTAGAAATGGTGAATTACTGAGTTTAGGCACGTTAATAACGTTGTAATTAAGTTGACTACAGTATATTCATATTTGTCAGTGCTTTCATGTCAATTCGGCGACATAAACATAAATGATCGTGGTGAAGATGATGATTACATTAGGATTAAAAATCGGGAGTGAGAGCTGCTGAATTTCCTCCCGTCGGATGTGATATAAAAACAAATCGATTATTTTTGTAGTTGTAAACTCAAGTGGATGAAACTACATTTATTAGTGCTTTCATGTCAATTCGGCGAACATATGATACATTAAATGATCGTGAGGATGATGATTAAAAATCGTTTGTTTGAGCCGGTCTGCATTTCCTGATGAGAAAACAAACCGATGCTTTTTGTAGTTGTAGTACACCAACATGGATTAAACGTGTTTTTTTACCACAATGTTGGGGAAATTAATGGATAAAATGCACGGATTATTATTATTATTATTATTCCCACTCCGATCGGGACACGAGGTCCACCGTTTCCCCCAGCGAGGCTCCCCCCGTTGACAGTTTACGTGGGCTGGGTGAAGTGGTGGACTGGCCATCGGGACGAATCCCGATGGGCCGGTACCGAAGTGGGCCGGTCGGATAAATCACTAGCACATCCCCCATAGGCGGCGCGTGAGGCTCAGGTTTGAGAAGGCTAAATAACTTATTTTACCTGACGCTGCCCGCCTCCGGCGTCTATAGAAAAGAGATCAACTCAGTGTGCGGAGTTTAAATCTCTCAAGTCATATTACAGGATAAAGGAAATACAGTTTAAACTGCCGTATGCAGAGAAGACGCCGACGTGTCGCACTTATCATTCATATTACATCATCAATCAGATCATCGATCATATAATATCATATAATATAATATCATAATATATCATATATTTCCTTATCTGAGTCAGCTTCTCCAGCCTCATCTGGCCGTGCAACACTCAGTGTCACAGACTGGATGCAGAAGTATTATTTAACACATTATGTTGACGAAACACTCGAGACAAATGTAATTAAAGTCAGATCCACGCGTGTCTTAGACGTGAACGCGCTCTCAGCTGGAGAGAGAAACCCTGGCTTGATTTACCGAGTTGATAACCAGCGTCGTAGGACCGCTTAGCGAGATCTCGTTTGTTTGTTACTCAAACATATCCAGGGTCTGTTGAACTGGCTTCGTAGTACAGGGCACAGGTGGTGAGCAGCGCTGAGGTCAAAGACACAGACATTATATATTATATTTGTATTTTATCAGGATGCAGTGACACAAATATTTACATATTTACATTTACTATATACAGCACCCGCCGCCCCTGACATCCCCCACTCCCCCCGTTGACAATTTACTAGCGGTACCGAAGTGGGCCGGTCGAGAGTCCCGGGATGATTTGTAGTCCCAGTCCACCACTGGCTACATGACCGTATGATCGCCCATATTGACGCACCTCATTCCTAAACTTCTAACAGATACAACATAAACCGATCCTTCAGCCTCATATGAGCTCTCAGACACGTTCAACATTAACCTGTCATCGCTGTCTGAGCTTGCTGCTGTGTGCGCCGTCGTGCGTTTACATCTGACTGTATATATATAAAGGTTTACATGCAGATGCTGGGATCCTGGACGGTGCAGCTGGAGCGCTGTGCCCGCAATGACGTCACACATCATTTGGCGCTACTGGAAGAATCCGCGAGAAGATCCAGAAAATGGTCAACATTGAAGGATTAATGGTTATCAAAGTACAAATATCCAAAATCAGTTCAGTAACGGTTTTCAAGGGGACAATATGTACTCAAATTGATGGGTTTGGATGATGGGGGAAAACCGTGTCACAGGCTCTTTAAGGTGAGACACGGCAGGCAAAAACATCGTTTTTCAAGTACTGGTAAATGTTGAGCTATTTTGATTCCATAACATGTTTTCTTTCAGGCTTTTGGAAGGAAAACGTACAAAATACACATTTAAGTGTTTATTTTACTATAGTTTGTCTATTTGCGTCTGTAGATTTCTCCTAAATTCACCAAAAGTTAGCATTCTAACGTAACATAAAGTACCGCGACCGCTGTGTGCACCATGTCAACAGAGGTATCGCTGGAAAGCTGTGGCCCTTTCTCATTTTATCAAATCCCCCTCCTCGACTCCTCGGTCCTCCGGTAGTGACCCGGAAATGAATTTCAGCGCGCCATGTTGAAGGACATCTCATTTCTCTAAATGCATTTCGAGGACCGAGGATCGAGCGTCGAGGAGGCTCTCTGGAGGAGCTATAACCGAGGATACACTGATGGGTCCTCCACGGCTGCTTCGTGGATGCATTTCCGGCAACAGAGATGTTTCAAAGAATCGTGACGCACGGCCGGACTTATCTCAGCCAATGGCAGCTCTGCATGCATCCCCTGGATATTATTTTATTAACTGCTCTCATCGCGACGCGATGTTTACAGTGAGAACAGCTGTGAGGTCCGTGCAGAAAGCAGAGCAGTGTGTATAACATATATCACTCAGTAGAACAGGCCTACTCTTTTTGCTTTAGTTTAGTAGATATCTACAAACAAAGAGTCGATATTTTTCTAAAACCATTTAGTGCTTCACAATAAAATACACCACGGCTGTAGCCTGTTTTAGGAGCTGTATATGCGTGTGTGTGCTGTAGGTGTGTGTGGTACAGTGTGTGCGTCGATGCAGCGGACAGACAGGTCTCAGTTGGTTTGGTGTCCTCTGCTTACTTTAATACTTGTAAATAAAACTTTTGGCCCGTAATTTATTTTCCACATTGCAGCGACCAGAGAGAGGGGGGGGGATATATCCAGTCTCTGATAGTGTTACGTTATTATGAGAGTGCTCTGCTTGATTCTGAAATTGTATATATTTATATAAATATATACATATATATATGTGTGTGTGTGTCCGCATCTGTAGCCATTATTGTCTCATTATACCGCACTGTGAATGAATCAAAGTAAATATATAAGTCATCATGAACACATCTGTCCATCAGACAGAGGGCTGCTGCCTCCTGTCATCATTAATGGACGTCTCTTTAAAATGACCGCTCAGAGGAGAGGAGTTCTCATTTCTCTAACCGCCTGCTGCTTCCCCTCCTCTCTCCTCGGTTCCCCTCCTCGGCTCGCATCTCCTGTGGGCGGGACTAAGTATCGAGGAAAGGAGTCGAGGAGGGGAGTCGAGGAGGGGAGTTCGAGAAATGAGAAAGGGCCTGTGTCTCTCCTGCACAATCTCATCGGATCCAAATATGGTCATTTCCTTTGTATCAGCAACCAATCGTGAAAGCACAAAGGGGTCTTAAACCAAGAAACAAAATCTCATTGGCTGGTGTCAATTTCTGACAACGTGATTCGTTCAGATGCGTCACGTGGTGTGCTAAAACACTTCCTGGTTAGCTTTCAGCTAGAAATTGAAATCTCAAAATGCCAAAAGAACGGCGAAAAAAACGTTCACATAGAAGACGACAACAATTGTCACTTGCACGAAGCAAGGTTATACAAAAAAAAATGACCCCGAACATGAAATACCTTCACGGAGTGCGTCGAGGCGCAAGCTGTCATCCAGAGAACAGGAGGGTTTAGCTAGCGCCTCACTGCAATCTTTAAAGGTCGTTTTCTCAAAATGAGTTGTTTCTCCTACTCTGAGTTCGAAATTTCAAGTTCAGTAGCACGTAGAGACACCAAACCTTCCAATTATATTCCTATCAATATTATGAAGGCTTTTACAGAAGGGTTTGTTCATATATCATTCATAGCCTGAATTATACAACATTGTATACCTAAAAACATGGCGAAAATGGATATTTTAGGGCTGTTAACAGTATTTTCTGATTTATGGAGTGATAAAAAGAGATATCCAATATCCCTTCTGTAAAAGCCTTAGATACTAATATGACTACAAAATTAAACAATAATTTTGAATCTGGCTATATCCAAAGTTCAGATTTCGATTCCTGAAATGTGTTAAAATATGTGCATATTTAATGAGATAATGGATCATTTGCATATTTAAATAAGCTATTTCAGAAAACTTGTAATACAAAAGACAATTGCCTTATTGTAAGTAATTAACTGGACACATTTCTAGCTGATACCTTTAAGTTAAAAAATTACCCTATTCACCTGGGGTGTCTCGCCTTAAAACTGCCACTATCATCCCTGTTCCTAAGAAAGCAACCACAGACAGCCTCAATGACTCCCGCCCCATTGCACTCACACCTGTGATCATGAAGTGTTTTGAGAGGCTGGTGTTACATCACAGAAAGGCCTGCCTTCCCCCCACCAGTTTGCCTACAGAGCAAATAGATCCACTGAAGACGCCATAGCCATAGCTCTCCACTCTGCACTGAGCCACCCGGAGCATCGTGGGAGCTACGTCAGATTGCTCTTTATTGACTACAGCTCAGCATTCAAACACAATCATCCCGGACATTCTAGTTTGCAAACTATCAAACCTAGGCCTTCCCCCACCCACCTGTTCCTGGATCAAAGATGTCCTCACTAACTGCCCCCAGTGTGTGAGACTTGGCCCCCATCACTCCTCCACCCGCACTCTCAGCACCGGCTCTCCTCAGGGCTGTGTGCTGAGCCTCTCCTGTACTCGCTCTACACCCACGACTGCAGTCCAGCCCACCCAGAGAACATCATCGTCAAGTTTGCTGACGACACCAATGTGGTGGGGCTCGTCTCAGGAGGAGACGAGTCGGCCTACAGGAGTGAGGTACTGGAGCTCTCAGCGTGGTGTTCAGTGAACAACCTGGCACTGAACCCCACAGAAACCAAAGAGATCATCGTAGACTTCAGGAGGAATACTACCGACCTCGCTCCCCTCGACATTAACGGCGAGTGTGTGGAGAGGGTCCACACCTTCAAGTTCCTCGGCGTCCTCATCACCAATAACCTTTCCTGGAAGGACAACACCACAGCTGTCACCAAGAAGGCCCAGCAGCGTCTGCACTTCCTGAGGGTGCTCAGGAAGAGCAACTTGGCCACTAATGGCACGTTTCCACTACAGCGCGGAGCTCGCTTTAAGCGTGCCGAGCCGTGCGGGGCCCGTTTTTGGTTACTTGGCGTAGTACCGCCTAGCAGGTACTATTTCACAGTTTTCTGGCCCCATAAAATCGAGGTTCTTTCCCGGGCCAACAACCAGGCTGAGTATGCTAAACTAGAGAGAGAATCGCTGGCAAGGGGGCTACAACTACAACAAGATGAACATATTTGACCGTGATTTAATTGTAATACACGTTTCAAAATGATGCCGAAGTAACAACATCCTGATACCGGTTAGTAAAAACCATAAATTAATGCTTTGACAAGTCTGCAGACAGACGGCCGGCAAAAACCCTTTTAAAATACGTGTTTTCTGAATGGAGATTGGCTAAGCTAACGCAATATATGCTCCGACCGTCCACACTCACAACAACGGCCTGCAGACATAAATAAACCAGCGACTGTATTCGCCATGACTCAGGCAGTCTGTGGTTTGTACTTGTTTAACTTCTGTCTAGTTTCTGAACAGATATGAAGAGCTGTGAGCTCTGAGTGCTAACAGCTAACGGCTGTTTGTTTTTTTGGGGCGCTCATTGAAGATGACGTGACGGCTCCGCCTCACTGCGTTACTATAGATACTACCCCAGTTCCTAAACTGTAATGACGCAGCATAAAGTGAGCCAGTCCTAACGAGGCCTAGACATACCGAGCGAGGCCCGGCTTGTAGTGGGAATGCTCCATAAGCTGCTGGAGACCTTCTACCGCTCTACCATCAAGAGCCTATTGACATGCTGCATCACAGCGTGGTCCGCCAGCTGCACTGAGGCCGACAGGATGAGGCTCCAGAGAGTCGTAAAAGCAGCACAGAGGATCATCGGCTGCCCTCATGTACACCTCCCGCTGCCTCAGAAGAGCCAAAAACATTGTTAAGGACAGTTCACACCCCGGTGTTCACCTGTTCAACCTGCTGCCCTCCGGCAGGCGCTACAGGTGTATATCATCCAAAACAAACTGACTCAAAGACAGTTTTTTCCCAAGAGCCATCATTGCTCTTAACACCTGAAATCATACCTCTTAATCATCCTGCATGTGAAATAAATGTGACTGTGTGTGTGTATGTATATATATATATATATATATATATACACACGCATACACACATATATATCATTATTATCCTTATTATTATAAATACATACATACTATTATTATTTATTACATTTTAGATTTTATTTGTTATACCCCTGGAAATAATTACACTGCACTTTATTCCTTATTCCTAAGTATGTATGCTGCGTGTATTTGTTGTCTTATGTTTTGATGGCACCTTTTGAAAGGGAGAAGCATTTATTTCTCTCATTGTACATGTATAATAACATTAAATGATTCTATTCTATCAATTCATACTCACTGTACAGGGCATGGTTGGGTCAGAGATGATGTTAATGTTGTTATGGTGGGCTGGTTATTAAAATCTCTCACAGGGTTGACCTACAATCTTTGATGGTGGAGCAGTTTGGACTTTAAAGCGAGAGACAAACACGTGTACCAGGTAGTATTGCAGTGCTGTAGAACACTCACAATCACAGATGACTTTGTCTAATAAGACCAGAAAGACCTAAAGAAAATAAATGATTTGTTTTGTCCTTTTGCAGATATATTCTGGCAGTAAAGATATTAATACGAATATTCAGTGTGGTATACCTGGTGATTGGTTCGGAGGTTGTCAATTTGCTTCTTGAACACACATGTCCAGAAGTCCTTACAGACAAACTTCATGATGTCGAGCTCATCTTTGAACCGTGCCGTGTCTTTGGTTAATCTAGAGAAAAGGAAAGCTGTTCAGAATCCAGAAGCTCTGCCTTTCATACGGACGCTTCTGGAATAAGATCCAGAGTTTGAGTCTGACTTCTCAGCCTTGTCGAAGTTATTCACCATGTCAAAAAAAAACAACGTCATTCATACCTTTTCCATACACATAGAAAGGTAAAACACACACACACACACACCTCTCCACCAGCCCCTGGCCCACTCTACAGCCCATGTTCTCCAGGGTAGAGATGTCCCCGCCATGTTCCTGAGAGGACAGAGAGGAGGATGAGATGATTGACAGCTCTGATCAGACAACACTCGGTCGCTCTCTTACCGTGTCCCCGCTGTCAGCTGACTTGTAGATGTACTGTATCACTTCGTTATGTAGAAACTGGAAAGGAACTTCGTCTGCCATTGTTCCTCCTCTTAAGTGTTGTTTCATTACACTGAGCCCGACATCACTACAGTCAGACTGCTAACAGACAGGACTTTATTCAACACAAACAGAGCGCTTTCTGCTGCTTCCTTGTTGCTCTCTCGGCAGAGGGGGCAGACAGAGCTCCACACCGCCCCATGCTGGCCCGGAGGCGTCTATCGTTTTTCCCATGGATGGAAAATAAGAACTGGGTTGCGTTCCAATAGTCCATTTAGCTTAGGAACCTTCCTAACCAAGTGAAATGACCTGGAAGTCTCTCAGTGGCAGCCATGATAAGTGCCGTTCCAATTCTCCAAATGAAAGGAAAGGAGGTTTCAAACTTCCTTTATAACCTCCTTTAGCTTAGGAACCACTGGACCTCCCTAACCGAAAGGAGAGGAGAAAATGCTGCCCCACAATGCATTGCAGCCGCAGCATTTGCCGTCACTCAACAGTCGGCCGTTCACGGAAACAACCGATTATGACCGAGAAATGATATCATGAAAGTTACGGTGCTTATTAAGCATTTTAAAACGTATGTGGTAAGTTGCCAAAGTGCTTTGTTCTGAACGTTCATTAGTATTATAATCAAAAAGAGAAATATGAACGTTAGTTTTTACTGAAATGATCAAATAAAGTCAACATCTCACAGTCTTTACTGAGCTGTGTGGGGTTTGTTCAACTTTTAAAAGATGTTTGAATGGTGATATACACAGTGATAGATGGTAAGGACTAACATTTATAATAAATACATTTGTATTGATTTTAAGATATTTTCATACAATCATACGTATTGAGATCATTGGTATTAATGTGGACCGGAGGGAGAGGGTGACGAGCATAAGTTTCACTTTCCTTTTTTATTTCAATTCCAACTTTGGTCATGAAGAATATGTTTCTCTGTTGTCCACGTTCATAAAGCAAAGCAGCAGCGTCAGAGCACGGTGCAGAGTCTCTAGATGAGTTCACAGTAGTCCGTGGTTCTTATCCATGTTGTAGTCCGCTGTATAGAAAACTGTAGTTTCCATAGTTCCCCCACAGCAGCAGACGCACATTCATGACGTCCGCTGGCGCATCAATAAACACTTCGGATAGTGAAAGTGCATTCGTAACATGAACGTGCCGGGCGGCGCGGTCCCGTGGGTTAGATGCGCGTTCATAATGCAGAGGGAAATAACTCTCAGAATAACGTTATTAGCAAATGTTTACAACTTGAGGAACGAATGTTTTTAATAAGGGCTATACAAGTGTTGCAGCATCTGATATTTAAGAAGTGTGTTACATTTGAAAAAGGCAGAAAGTCTTGTTGCAATTTCCAGATATTAAAATAGGTCCATTGAGTTCCTCTGGTAATTATCAAATAGTAGCAGTTAAGTGAATACTGTTCAAACAATACCTATGTTTGTGTTTTATATTGAGTTATCTGTTTCATCCTTTCATAAATGTGAGGACCAAAATGGCGGTAGACCAAGGGCTGGTAAGGGTTTTATTGCTGTGGGGGAGCTGGAACAAGACCCCACTGTGGTCTCTGGAATGTGATGGGGGGATGTGTGTATGTGTAGAGGCTGCAGAAACTGGAGACAGTGAGGGTCAGAGGTGTTTGTTTGAGATGACTGGAAAAGACGACCAGTTGTCCTTAAACTCCACCCCTTCCTGTATCATTTGGTATGAAAGCCTATCCAGCTTGCTGTTCTGCCTCTCTCTTCTCGCGTCGCTCGGACTGGAAGGTCGTGGCGGCCTGTGGGCAGGAGCCAGGAGTAGGCCAACTCCTGACATTATACATATGATACGATATGGTTGTGTATGGTAATGTATTGATTGTATTGCATTGTATATTACCATTAAAGTGGATTATTGTTTAACGGTTAAGTGTATGCTCTGGATTTCCTTCCTGTAAGATCAGCTTGTTTAGGGACGCGAGGAGATTTGAAAATGCGAACTAGTTATTCATTCATATCTCTAACAGTGTTCATACTGGGTTGTTTATTTAACACTTTTTCCCATTGACATACATTGGGAAAGAGTGGTCTGTAACTCGTTGGATACTTTTTTTTTAACTAAATAAACAACCCAGTATGAACACTTGTATAGCCCTTATTAAAAACATTCGTTCCTCAAGTTGTAAAAATGTGCTAATAACGTTATTCTAAGAGTTATTTCCCTCTGCATTATGAACGCGCATCTAACCCACGGGACCGCGCCATGCGTTTATCTTTACCTTTATATATACAGTCTATGATCTTTACCCATGGATGCACAATAAGAACGGACCCATATCGCCTTACTGCCATCCCACGGAGCTGTAATAATGGATATATTGCACATGTTTGCTGTAATTCATCATTTGTAAAATATAATACTATATGGGCTGTAAGTATGATTAAGGCCCAATCCCAAACTACTCCCTCGACCCTACCCCTCCGTGACGGAGTTCACTCCGTCACGGAGACTGTATATAATGACTATTTTGCACATCCCTTTCAAGATGTTCTAAGGTTTATTGACATATCATATAGGCCTACACAACTATGGTGTAGTTATGCATTGAATGAAAAACTTTGTGTATACCTCCAGCAATGTTAACTATGTTGAAGCACTTATTTTAACTGATATTATACATATGTATTATACTCTTATATAAGATGTATGTAAATAGTATAATAAATGTGCAGAATACGACAGTTTAATGGTGGAGGTACACATATTGATAGATGTCTTGTAATGCACTGTTGAGGAACCTGCGACCAAAGTGTTTCATCTCCGACCTTGTCAGGTATTGAACAATCAATAAATAAAGAACACAGAATTATTAAATATAAAACACAGAATTTGTGTGATTATACTAAATGATTTACAAATAAACACCACTGCATATTTACACATGTTACACATGCTGATGTAACGCAAATGTTTCCAACTTGGGATCAATAAAGTATATCTTATCTTAAGATGATTGATGGCTACTGCCATATTTGCCTCTGAACCTTGACAAGTGCATGTTTCAGGCTCATCAATGAACAACAGGAGGGGTCACTGTGGTGTCTCGTCAATTGTGTTAGTCGTGTTTGTTTTATGTCTGTCACTTCATGTTTAGTCAGGTATGTAATTCCAAGTCTAGTAAGGTTTCTATGTAGAGTCACGTTTTCTCGTTACTTCATGTCTTGTCTGTCTATTTCATGTCATGTCTCGTTTTCCCATTTCCTGTTTTATTTTGTACTTACCTCTTGTCTTTCCTTTCAGGTCCTGTTAATTCCTCACTTTGGGTGATTTTCCGTCATCGTCAGTGTCTGCCCCGCCCCTGATTGTTTCCACCTGGTCCCTATTCCCTCATGTATAAATAGTCCTTGTCTCCCTTTGTCTTGTGCCAGTTCGTCTTGTTTCAGTGTGCTTCCATGTCCAGAGACCCAGCGTTAAAACCAGAGAGAAGAGTTTTGTTTGTTTGAAATCGAGAAGTTTTGTTTTGTCCTCGCTTGAGTGATTTTTTGTTAAAACTTTGTTTTATTTTTTCATTAAAATCTGAGCCGTCGCATTTGAGTCCAGTATTTTTGTACCCCGTTCTAACAGAACGAACTGGCCAACATGGACTCAGCCGACTCAGAAAAAATTAAAGTGGATATCGAAGAACAGAGAGCAGAGCTTGCTCACCATGCTGCACAGCTGGTCTCCATTAACAGAGGAGTTGGTAACCTCACTGATCGCCAAGCAGAATTCCAGGAGGCTGTAACGAATCAAGTTAATCACCTGGCGGTTCAAGTGCACAGAGCTCTTGCCCAGCTCGAGGCTGGATCATCTACACGGTCTCCTACTATGCCAAGCCCATCCGTTGCATCCGCTGGTGCTGCTGCAGACCACATTCCCTCTTCTGGAATGTCGCTTCGCCTTGCATCTCCAGAAAAGTTTTCCGGGGACTCTGGGGACTGTCGCCCCTTTCTGGTACAGTGTGAACTGCATTTCACCCATAACCCCTCAGCCTTTATCTCAGACCAAGCTAGAGTAGCCTTTATGCTGTCCCATTTAACCGGGCGAGCTGCTGCCTGGGCTACGGCCGAATGGTCCTCTAATTCTCCAGTGAGCCAGTCAGTGAACATGTTCTCAGAGACTCTAAGGCATGTTTTTGATCACTCTTCACCAGCCAGAGAGGCCAGCCGAGTGTTAATGCAAATTAAACAGGGACCCAGAAGAGTGGCAGATTATGCGATACAATTTCGCACTTTAGCAGCAGATAGCGGGTGGAACACCCCAGCCCTTATTGATGCCTTTATGAATGGATTAAAGTATTCTATTAAGGATCAATTAGCACCCCTGGAGCTACCAACAGATCTTAACTCTATCATTGCAATGTCTACCCGCGTTGATATTAGACTTAATGAAAGGAACAGTGAAAGGTTAAGGACCAGCGTGCGCCCATCTGCCCCACAACGCCCATGGATAAACAATACACCTCTGACAACATCATCCGAGGAACCAATGCAGCTGGGCGGAGCCAGGATCACGGCAGAGGAGCGACAGCGCCGTTTCCGTGAAGGATGCTGCTTCTACTGTGGACAACATGGCCATGCTGCATCTTCCTGCCCGTTAAAAGGACAGGCTCATCGGCGCGACGGAGGGCGCTGGTGAGCCGATTTTCTGCAGCTGACTTTCCTCCACGTTCATTGACCAAGGTAACATTACAGTTACGTGACCACACCATGACTCAGGGGGTACTAGTGGATTCAGGGGCGGACGAAAGTCTGATGGACTGGGGTCTTGTTAAAAGACTGGGTATTACTACTGTTCCTTTGACTTCTCCTGTAGATGCCAGTGCCTTAGATGGCAAGCTGTTATTCAGAGTAACCCATATAACTGAACCCGTTCAAGTAACCATAGATGACATTCACACAGAAACATTAAGATTCCACTTATTTGACTCTGCACTTCACCCTATAGTTTTGGGACTTCCATGGCTCCTCAGGCACAATCCGAATATTGACTGGCGGTCGGGAAACATTATGAACTGGGGCTCTGATTGTAAAGTAACGTGCTTAGCCTCCCCTGGGAACTCCAGACAGTCTGTTAATCAGACAGACATCCCCAATAGAGTTACCACTGACATCAAGTCAGAGTATACTGACCTGTCCAGAGTGCCTGCATGTTATCTGGACTTAAAAGAGGTTTTTGACAAGACTAAGGCTACTTCGCTACCACCTCATCGACCTTATGACTGCCCTATTGACCTTTTGCATGGAGCTCCGATCCCTAGAGGTCAGCTTTACTCCATCTCTGCACCAGAAAGAGGGGCCATGAAGACGTATATTGACTCTTCCCTTAAGTCTGGACTCATTAGACCGTCGTCATCACCTGCGGCTGCAGGCTTTTTCTTTGTGGGCAAGAAAGATGGTTCCCTCCGTCCATGCATAGACTATAGTCCACTCAATGGAATAACTGTCAAGAATAAATACCCCCTTCCACTAATGTCTACAGCGTTTGAACTGTTGCAGGATGCCCAAGTATTCACCAAACTGGACCTCAGAAACGCCTATCATCTCGTCAGAATTCGGGAGGGGGATGAGTGGAAAACAGGGTTCAACACTCCGAGTGGCCACTACGAATATCTTATGCCTTTTGGTTTATGCAATGCTCCAGGTGTTTTTCAGGGTATGATCAATGATGTGTTGAGGAACTTTCTCAACAAGTTTGTCTTCGTCTACCTTGACGACATCTTAATTTTCTCACCGGATGAGGAAACTCACATTCAACATGTCCGCCAAGTACTCCAGAAACTGTTGGAGAATCAACTGTACTGCAAAGCTGAGAAATGTGAGTTTCATGTCAAGACGGTCTCCTTCCTGGGTTATATCGTCACCGCTAACCATGTTCAGATGGATCCAGTAAAGGTTAGTGCTGTGGAAGATTGGCCAACTCCCACAAACAGGAAACAGATCCAACAATTCTTAGGCTTTGCCAATTTCTACAGAAGGTTCATAAGAAACTTTAGCACCATTGCGGCGCCATTACATGCACTAACCTCTTCTCATGTTGTTTTTAAGTGGAACACTGAGGCGGAGAAAGCCTTTCAAAGACTTAAGACGTTGTTCACAACCGCTCCAATCCTCACAGTGCCTGACCCGCAGAGACAATTCATTGTGGAGGTGGATGCCTCGAACGAAGGCGTCGGAGCGGTGCTCTCCCAAAGGTCTGCTCAGGACAACAAGCTCCATCCTTGTGCTTTCTTGTCACAGAAGTTGACAGACGCAGAGAGGAATTACGATGTGGGGAACAAGGAACTTTTGGCAGTAAAGATAGCCTTAGAAGACTGGCGTCATTGGTTAGAGGGGGCGGAACAACCATTTATAGTATGGACTGATCACAAGAACCTGGAATTCATTAGAAAATCCAAAAGACTAAACCCACGCCAGGCTAGATGGTCATTGTTTTTTAGTCGCTTTAACTTCACCTTGTCATACAGACCAGGCTCTCAAAATGTGAAACCAGATGCTTTGTCACGCATGTACGAGCCTGAACCTGCTGCCAAAAAACCTGAAAGCATCCTTCCACTTCATTGTGTGGTTGGGGCAGTTTCATGGCAAATAGAATCTGTGGTGAAGCAAGCACATGGTGAGAGCCCGGCTCCTAGTGGTTGCCCGCAAAATAGGTTGTTTGTACCGGTTTCTGTTCGCTCACAGGTAATTCACTGGGCTCACACGTCTTTGCTCACCTGTCATCCGGGGGTTAAACGCACAATCTTTATGATAAAGCAACGTTTCTGGTGGCCGGCTATGGAGAAACAGGTGGCAGAGTATGTGGCAGCCTGCACCGTTTGTGCCAGAAACAAGACCTCCAAACAAGCTCAGATGGGTCTGCTGCAGCCTCTTCCTATTCCACATCGTCCATGGTCACACCTCTCCATGGACTTCGTCACTGGATTACCCGTTTCCGAGGGAAACACCACCGTCCTGACGGTGGTGGACAGATTCAGTAAGATGGCACATTTCATTGCATTACCCAAGCTCCCCTCATGTTACGTGAAGTTTTCCGCATTCATGGTTTTCCCAGGGATATCGTATCGGACCGAGGCCCGCAGTTCATCTCAGGTTTTTGGAAGGAGTTCTGCCATCTCCTGGGTGCCACCGTCAGCTTGTCTTCGGGTTACCACCCGCAGTCCAATGGCCAATCAGAGCGGATCAACCAGGAGCTGGAGACCTGTTTGCGGTGTCTCGTTTCCCAGAACCAGGCATCGTGGAGCAAGCACCTGGTGTGGGTCGAGTATGCTCACAACACACTGCCCACCGCAGCTACTAGACTTACTCCTTTCCAGTGTGTTTATGGTTATCAGCCACCCTTGTTCCCTGCCAATGAAGGTGAGGTCACGGTCCCGTCGGCACACGCCATGGTCCGTCGGTGTCGCCGGATCTGGGCAGGTGCTCGTCGTGCTCTCCTGCGCAGTGCCAGCCAGATGAAGAAGGTGGTGGATCGGCATCGCAGACCTGCTCCATCCTATAGGCCTGGACAAAGCGTTTGGCTGGCTACCAAAGACTTACCCCTTCATGTCATGTCCAGAAAGCTAGCCCCAAGGTTCGTGGGTCCTTTCCAGGTGTCTAAGGTGATTAACCCAGTGTCTGTGCGCTTACGTCTACCCAGGTCGCTCAAAGTCCATCCGACGTTTCATGTGGGGAAGGTCAAGCCTGTAAGAGAGAGTCCTCTGGTGCCCGCCTCTAAGCCCCCACCGCCTCCCCGGATGGTTGATGGTGGTCCTGTCTACACTGTTAAGAAACTGCTTGGAGTCCGTAACCGTGGTCGAGGGAAACAATTCCTCGTGGACTGGGTTGGTTACGGTCCCGAAGAAAGACAATGGGTCCCTGCAAGCTTCATTGTAGATCGGAGTTTGATCACTGACTTTTATCAGGATCATCCAGGAGGGCCTGGGACTTCCGGAGCAGTCCCTAGAGGGGGGGGTACTGTGGTGTCTCGTCAATTGTGTTAGTCGTGTTTGTTTTATGTCTGTCACTTCATGTTTAGTCAGGTATGTAATTCCAAGTCTAGTAAGGTTTCTATGTAGAGTCACGTTTTCTCGTTACTTCATGTCTGTCTATTTCATGTCATGTCTCGTTTTCCCATTTCCTGTTTTATTTTGTACTTACCTCTTGTCTTTCCTTTCAGGTCCTGTTAATTCCTCACTTTGGGTGATTTTCCGTCATCGTCAGTGTCTGCCCCGCCCCTGATTGTTTCCACCTGGTCCCTATTCCCTCATGTATAAATAGTCCTTGTCTCCCTTTGTCTTGTGCCAGTTCGTCTTGTTTCAGTGTGCTTCCATGTCCAGAGACCCAGCGTTAAAACCAGAGAGAAGAGTTTTGTTTGCTTGAAATCGAGAAGTTTTGTTTTGTCCTCGCTTGAGTGATTTTTTGTTAAAACTTTGTTTTATTTTTTCATTAAAATCTGAGCCGTCGCATTTGAGTCCAGTATTTTTGTACCCCGTTCTAACAGTCACAGACATAAGACCAGCTGTTAAATAAAGCTCTTATGACCTTAGCTGGCATGTGGGTAATGCTGCCCATTATGGGCACAAGCAATTTTCACCCATTTATTAATTATATGTTTTAAATTTGAGTGTTTCCTGTCCCCTAAACCTCCAGGGATGTACACAGTTTAATACTGGCCACTTCTTATTATGGGAAATATGAAAACGACTTTTAAAACTACAACTCCTAGTACATGCCATAGAACATGTTGCGAAACCAGCCTGTCCTCCTACAAAAACGACCATATAGGTCGATTGTTCAGCAGCTAAATACGACCCAGAGACACGTTTTAAAGTGTAGCCCCTCTAGTGGTCGTGTAAGAAACAACATGCTCCTGTCGATTGCAAACGCTCCGGAGGGTCGTTTATTCACAAATAACCCTCTCTGGAAAATCCTAAATTGTGGAATAGTTTGGCCATTAAAATGATTTTTTATTAGATTTCTAGCGAGAAGTGTATATTGTACTTTTATAATCTACGTCCAGTGGATGTGTAGGATCTACAGTTTGATAGATATACGAAGATGATTTGAGGTCTTGCCAGGAGAACGTGTACTGTATATGGGGCAACTT
Source organism: Pseudochaenichthys georgianus (assembly GCF_902827115.2). NCBI lineage: Eukaryota > Metazoa > Chordata > Actinopteri > Perciformes > Channichthyidae > Pseudochaenichthys > Pseudochaenichthys georgianus. Next base: position 41,759,779 of record NC_047509.1, read on the forward strand.
CCATGTAAAGTTAGCGTGGGTGAAAACAGTATTTCCGGTCTCGAAGTTTTCATAATAAAACCGGAAGTATTCCCCACACTGTCAAATGATTACGCAGTGATATCTCCATTACTCATCCACTAAAAAACATCAGTTTATCCTTGTTAATTACACAATATTGATTGGTTTAAATTGTGTACAATGCTTTTGTGTTTTTAACCTTCGATTCGGAAAAACAAATAGTTTTTCGGAGTTTAGACACTACAGAGTTTCCGAAGACACTACACTACCCAGAATCCCCAGCTATCGTTTGGGACTACAACATCCGCCTTGCTTTACAAACCCCGTGATTAGCCCTCAAGCTCTGTGATTGGATATTGGAGTGGCAGTGCGACAAGGTTACGCTGAGCGTCAAAGCTCTTTGAAATGGAATGGAACCACGGCAGACTATCCAAAACTGGACTTGGACGGGTCCAGCCCGGCCCTCCCCCCCCAGAATTACACTTGCTGGCTATTGTGTGTTTCGCAACATGTTCTATGGCACGTCTCTACTGGGAAATGTAGTTTTAAAAGACGTTTTCGTATTTCCCACAATTAGAAGTTGCCAGTATTAAACTGTATACATCCCTGGAGGTTTAGGGGATACGAAACACATTGGTGTTATCAAATTTAAAACATATAATTAATACATGGGTGAAAATTGCTTGTGTCCATAATGGGCAGCATTAATACCACATGACAGCTGGTCTTATGTCTGTGACCCCTCCTGTTGTTCATTGATAAGCCTGAAACATGCACTTGTCAAGGTTCAGATGCACATTTAGCAAATATGGCAGTAGCCATCGATCATCTTAAGTTAAGATACTTTATTGATCCCAAGTTGGGAAATGTTTTTGTTACAGCAGCATGTACTACTTTGTTCTACTCCACTACAATTCAGAGGTTAACCTGGTATTTTACTCTACTACATTTATTTTTGTTACTTTGCAGATTCTGATTAATGATGTGAAATATAAACAACCCTTAAATCAGACTTTAGTTACACTGAGTAAAATTCAGCCTTATCAGTTTGTCTGTTTTGCACATCCTCCTGTAATATCTTTGACGTCCTGCACTAAACTGTTTTATTGTAGAGATCACTACAGTATCTTCTAGATATTTTCCATTCTATATTTCTATCATTGACCCCTATTTTGTATGTAGGCTACTCTTAATATTTAAATGTTTCATCAATAACTAAATAAATATAACTTATTCAACAACTAAATTCAATAACGTGCTTTAACCACTAGGAGGTGCGGTTTAGACCAGTGGTTCTAGTTAATAAAACATAATAATATCGTACATAATATGACTATTCATTTATTGTGAGTTTAAAACAGAACGTTAAAGGAAAATACAGTTTCAGTCTCTCGATGTGAAGCTTATGCATTGTACCATGAACCTGTATAGACCTGTAACAGTCAACTGCATGAGGATTTGGAAAGGTAGTTCAGAAAATCAGTAATATCTTTAAAAACTACAAAAAAGTCCCTTTCTAATCAGCTGTGCACCGTTATTGTGTAAATACAGACTATCTACCAATTGGATCAAATATAAAGTCAGCCGAATTAGTGTTGATACTGCAAGGAGACCGTATTGTGGTGAAAAGAAATGGAAGATGTTGTTTAATTGTTGATATATTTATGGTCCACGTCACGTATTCAGTTTTGGGCGGCATCTCTTCCAGTTTGTCAAAAGGTCTTCTGATCAGGGCTCTATAAATACATATCTAGGGCAGATATGTAATATTTTAATGCAGCCGAACCGTGTATTACAATGCCGTTATGTGATGACTTTCAAAGAGAAAAGCAAGAAACACTCGGAATAAAGTATTATTATTTTTTTTTTTAATGTTTTCCGATTTCATATCACATAAACACCATATCCCGACGTGCATTGCGGCGTGATTTTAGCCTATCAAAACCTCTGAAAAAAGAAATGTGTCTCTCAGAATCGAAAGAGAAAAACCTATGGGAAAAAACACAAAAGCATTGTACACAATTTAAACCAATTAATGTCGTATAATTAACTAGGATAAACTGATGTTTTTTTAGTGGATGAGTAGTGTAGATATCACTGTTAAATCATTTGATCATTGGTTTTATTATGAAACGGCGAGACCGGAAATACTGTTTTTCAACCCGTAACTTTACATGGAAGCTTGCCGCATATACACGTTGTCCTGACGAAACCTCAGATCATCTTCGTAATATCTATCAAACTATAGATCCTACATATCGACTGGACGTGGATTCTAAAAGTACAATATATACTTCTCGCTAGAAATCTAATCATAAAGCGTTTTAATGGCCAAACTATCCTACAATTTAGGATTTTACAGAGAGGGTTATTTGTGAATAAACAACCCTCTGTAACGTTTGCATTCAACGGGAGCACTAGAGGCCGACAATTTTAAAACGTAATTATAGGTCGTATTAAGCGCTTGAACAAACGACATATTTGGTCGTAATAAGGTTCTTAAACAATCGACCCATTTGGTCGTATGAGTTGGAGGACTTGTTGTGCGAAACACAATAGCCAGCATGTGTAGTTCTGGGGACCGAGGGACGGGGGTGGACCCGTTAAAATCCAGTTTTTGGACAGTCTGCCGTGGTTTCCATTCCATTTCAAGTGCTGTTCGACGCTCGGTCGTAACCCTCGGAGCACACTCTCCAATCACAGAGCTTGAGGACTATCACGGGGTTTGTCAAACAGAGCGGAGAGGGAATACTTATTTCGGGTGTAATATTCTCTAAAGCAAATGAGCTGCTCCGACCCTCGGTCCTGACGGACTCCAACTTGTGTTTATTAATCAAACAAATAAATAAACACAAGGATAATAATGTGTTATTGTTTGAGTAAATGGAGAAATGCACAGGGGAAATAACGTATCCATGCCACAATCTTAGATGCGGATTTTGTTAAACTAATACGTTTGCGTTGTGGACCAACACTACACATTGACGGGGAAGGGGGTAGCAATAAAGATAACACCATTAAACAGTTACACAACATAACAGAAATAATATCGATAGCAGCGTCCCTAGCAACCACCTTGGTAACAATGAAAACGTCGTATGGACACACTTTCCTGAAGTAATCTTCGTAATAACTAGCAAACTAAAGATCATGTACATCCACTGCACACATAATCTGAAATAACAACTCATATTTCTCGCATCAAATGACATCAAAAGGCATTTTAATGGCCAAACTAACTTTAAAATAGGCATTTTCCACCGAGAATAAAACGAAGTTCGGCCATGTTTTCTTTTCTGCAGGGAGAAATGTGAAGATCACGTGACATAGACGCCAGCCAGAATGAATGCTGAAAAAAAAACGTAGGGATTTTACAATTTCAGAGGCGTTTTTGTAGAAATACTACGTCCTACGTTGTGGACCAACGTAGTTATTACACGTTTTTTTATGAGACTGGGTTGGACAGACAGATACAGACAGACAGACAGACAGACAGACATGCGCCCGCTGTTCAGGGCTTGATTAAAGGCCAATCTTAGCGTGGTAACGAGACACATTGTGTACCAGAAGCGTCCAGTGCATCTTATATCCCCACTGCAATAAGGATGGCAGTTAAAAATGTGAGCTTAGATGTTAAAAAAGGTGAGCGAGTTCATCTCACCACTCACGCGTTGCAGACATGTTTTTCACAACACACACACACACACACACACAGCACACACACACACACACACACACACACACACACAACACACACACACACACACACACACACACACACACACACACACACACACACACACACACACACACACACACACACTTTGTATTGTATTATTGTGTGAGAGAGGTTCCAGGTAGAATTGAGGCAAATATTTGTAATGTTCTGAGATTGTTGTGTTTAATATTTGTCATTGTGTTTGTGTGTTGTTCAAATGATAAACAAACCTTTGCATAAAGCATATTTGTCCACTCATATGTTGATAAGAGTATTAAACACTTGAAAAATATCCCTCTAAGGTACATTTAGAACAGATAAAAAATGTGCGATTAATTACGGACAATCATGCGATTAATCGCGATTAAATATTTTAATCGACTGACAGCCATAATATATACTGTATATATATTACATGGCATTTTATCCAAAGCGACTTACGTACATTCAGTACTGTGGACAATCCCCACAGGAGCACTTTGGGGTGAAGTGTCTCAGGGACACAAGGACATGCTGACTGCAGTGGGACTTGAACTTGCTATCCCCTGATTCGAAGTCCAGCACACTATCCACTGAGCCACATATTCATGTTTATATGTTTATGTCACATTTAGTGACACTGGACTATTGGGTCCAGTGTGACTAGATGTGACACAAACATAAACGTGTGAGCCTGCTGAGTCAGGGAAGGTTTTTGCTTTCTGTTTCTCTGCTATTTTTTATATTTACTATTTAGCAAATTTACTATAAGACATTGGTTTGTTTTTTCATCAATTGTTATATCGTTTTGTATGCGTTATGAACTGAAGAAGAATTAATTTGTACATGGGTTTCTGTTGTGAAAGTAGAACAGAGGGGAAAGAGGTTTGCTGTGCCTTGTTGTGAAATCACTGAAAACCACAGCGCTACGGCGTCAAGTGCAGGATGACACGGTGTAGGGCTGTTCTCTCTCTATGGGAATTGATGTGTTCCAGGGAAAGACACATTGGACCTCTGACCTACTGACTGAGTAGGTCAGATCATGCAGAAGAAAAACAACACAATGTTTGCTTCATTGGCTTTGCAACACTTTGTTTACAATTATAAATCAGTGAGTATTAAAAACTGCTGTCAGATATGTGTACAACACATATATACAACACAAGAATACATGTTTTTTAACAATTCATTAAAAAAAATACAAAGTGAAAAGATGTGCAACAGATTCTTCTGTTTCTCATGCAGTTCTGTCTAACTCTGAGCGGCCCTCAGTGCTGCCACCTGCTGCTCATCAGGGCTCCTCCACACAGTAATGAGAGTATGGCGAGATCCACTTCACTGCACAGTCCCTGAAAACACACACACCTGTTATCAAAAAGACACACACACAGCACTAAGAGACTGCTCTATCACTATAGCCATTGTCTTTAATTACCAAGTTATGCAGTGCTCATTTGAATTTGAAGTTTCTTCTTACTTCCACCTTTCCTTACCATTTCCCTTTTGCTTTCCTACCTTGGCAGAGGAGATTTGTCACATTTTTCATGGGCACACCTCACACACAGCTCGGCTTCTCATCCCACAAATGCATGTTCCTCACAAATGTAGCACTATTTTAAAGGTAATAAATAGACTTCCAACGGTATAAGATTTGTTGCCACAACAAAGAAATCATCTACCAAACACAAATGTCCTTACTGTTTGTGCTAAGGCTTATATTTCGGTACTTCCTGTTGCTTTGGCAGTGGATGCTGAGTGGTGAATGGGGAGCAACATGTTTTGCTCTGAGGATGTTTGTACCTGTGATACTTTTGTCCTTTCCTCCTCTGGTACTCTGTTTCATCCACTGTCCACACGGCTCCCTTTCCTCCCCCACGCGCACAAAACACTTGTGCAGGCTTAGGTTGTGCCGCACTGCATTCTGGGAGGAAAGGTCAATGTGATTTAGGAGATGGAAAACGTTTTCTTGTAGATTTTTAGTAGAACAATTAAGACCAACATTTCTTGTGATTTTCCTATCGGTTTAACGCAGTGGTTCTCAAAGTGGGAGGCATGCCAGGGGGGGCGCAGAGCCATGCCAGGGGTGCGCGAGAGACCAGGAAAAATGGCTATAAAAAGAATCATAAATTGAAAAATTATTGATTCGAAAATAATATGCAGTACAGTACTATTACGCCTGGGTCTCTGTGTTTCAATAAAGCTCGGCTCTGCGTGTTGTGTGTGTGTTGTGTGTGTGTGTGTGGTGTGTGTGTGTGTGTGTGTTTGTGTGTGTGTGTGTGTGTGTCTGTGTGTGTGTGTGTGTGTGTGTGTGTGTGTGTGTGTGTGTGTGTGTGTGTGTGCTGTGTGTTGTGGTTGTGTGTGTGTGTGTGTGTGTGTTGTGTGTTGTGTGTGTGGAACGAGCCATTTTGTTGTGCGCGAGAGAGAGAGCGCACCGGTACCGGAGATCGCTGTCTGTAGCTTCTGGTGCTAGCGAGCTACGCTAACGGATATAAGGAGTTTTTTCAACAACAAAGTGGAGGAGAGTCCTCTCCTGTCAGACTGAGAGACTCAGTGAGCTAAAGGACTCTCAGTGTTATCTCAGTGGGTTTCAAACTTTTGGTTCACCATTAATGTAAAACAATTATTTCCGAGGCACACATTTAGATGATCATTATAGTTATAAAAAAATAAGAGAATAAATGAAAAACAGGTATGAAATACTACATGACAGTTTTAAAACAAGAATAACGTTTTTTAATAAAGGGGTGCTTTGTAAAATATCCATAAAGAAAAGTAAATCTGTTTACAGTTCTGTTCCAAATGGGTGTTGATAGATGTATCCATAGATCTCTTAATTTGCTCTCAATCTGATGCTTTTAACTTCAATATTTAAAAATTCTTCCCGGGGAGCTTGCCCCCGGACCCCCCCTATGTGAGGGTCCACACACCACCACCTATAAAAATAGTCTTACCTGCTTACACCTATATGCCGTGAGCTGATTATCGAGCCTTCATTGTAACAGTCGCGGGTACACTGTGTATGTGCGTGGGGAGTGTTGCAGTAGTAGAAACATTCCTCTGTAGCGCCCGGTACATTAATGGGAAACCCTAAATGTTTGAGCGCCTTCTATGAATATCAAGCTAACCCACAGCACCCCCAAAATAAATCTCTGGCGCCGCCACTGAGCCTGACTATTTGTGTTGGGGGGGGCCCGACATTTTTTTTTCTCCAAAGGGGGGGCCTGACAGAAAAAGTTTTGAGAACCACTGGTTTAACCATAATGCAATCTTCCTGTCACGAAGGAGTTAACGTGATTGCCCAGCGTCCAAGTTCTAAATAGTGCATTTGTAATTATGATGACATGATCTAAACAAATGGAGAACTCTAATATATCTTGTTGGCTGATGTAATGAAAATGGCGGTTTAATTTAGCCTCATTACCTTGTTACTGTTGCCTTGTTGAATGGATATAGATATGTTGCTATGAGAACACCACAGTCAAAAGAGACTTTTGGAGACATTAATCGCTTTATGATTATGATGAAATTATCAACAGCATTAGTTACAAACTATTATTTTTTAGAAACTGTTTAAGATATTTATGTAATATATATATATATATATTCATGATTTCGTGTTTTGGCAGGCGCTCTCTATCGCTGTGATTGTGTGACGTCAGCCTCCCCCTGTGGTGTTTTGAGGCTTTTAAATTGACGAGACACTTGTGTGTCTTCGGGTCAGATGGCGGAGGTTTCAGACCACATTATTAAGCGCATCATTCTATAAAGTAGATCACATTATTTGGCATATTGTTTAAATTATTTTTTTGCCGCACTATTTAGCACATTCTTTTCACACATTATCTTTGACGATTGCCGGAGTTTATTGTTTAATAAATCATAATTTTTCAAGTGGAATTAACCAGCATCTCTTTGCGTGCTTTTTGAAAATGTGTGTCAGACACCGTCACCTGACCTCATGTGGCTTCAGAAAGTTTCAAACCCAGTATTAGCCACATCAGGTCATTATTAGTTGTAGAACTATCATCATATCAAAGACATGAGCAGGTCAAACATTAGTCTTTTGATGTATTATGTTCACCACATGTGAACGTGTTGCAATGTAAGTGATATTAACAAGTCAGAAGGAGTGGACAAACTGTGAAGTTGCATTTCAGTGTGCATACATGATTTAGCAAGTGACATTTGCAGTTAGGCTCCACCCATCATAAATACGTCTGAGCAGAATGAATGTGTGTGTTCAAACCTTCCAGGTAGCAGTGTTGTGTCTGAAGTAGAAGAACATGATCGTGAACCAGTTGTAAATCTCATTCAACGTGCACTGTTTGTCAGTAGACTCCAGGATGGCCTGCACACAGACACAGGGAGAGAAACACACGATGACACTCAGTGAGAAGACTGTAATCCAACGTGTTGACAGATCAGAGACGGTGCAGCTGGTAGCAGACTATCTGACCCAGCTGCTTGGAACCGGAGGCACTACGGCAACACTACTAAAAACCACCACATTGAAACACAAGTCAATATTAAACTGTTTGATAATATTAGTGTTATATGTCAAAAACGTGCTGGTTATTTTGTGTTAACTTTCATTTGTGCAATTACAACTTATTCAATGTCACACTGTTAACATGCTTTGCATTATTGCTGTGCTGCTGTTAAAAAACACACATGTCTTCACAAATAATGGAACATGTCACAGCACCTCCTGAGAGAGACTCACCCATCTGATCAAGTGCGCATAGGTGTACGGAGGCCTGATGTTGTTGTATTTGTAGCATTCAATACTTGTGACCAAATCTGTACAACAAAAATAATGATCATCAATTCATGTCAACAAGCACATGGGACTACAAGCACGTGGTTATTCATCTGATCTTATCAGATTCCTGTTCGTGGGAAACTATAGCACTGACCAGGTGTTTTAAGAGCATGTCTGTTTCCTGTTTCATTTTGAACAGTGTTCGTCCCCTGTCTCACGTCTGTCTTTACTTCCTGTCTCTGTGTTCCCTCCTGTTTGATAACCTTTGTGTTTGCCTTCCCTACCCAGCTGGGTCTTGTCCTCGTGATTAGTCGTGCATGCTTTGCCAGTTCTGGTGGTCTCTTAGTTGTTGTCAGATCCTTGTATGTCATGTGTGGATTAGTGCATTGATTGCCTAGAGTGTGTTACTTTTATTTTGCCTGGCGTTGTCCTACTCTATCGATTAAAGGTCTTTTTTTTTGAACCTTTGTACGTTCTGCATTTGGTCCACCCTGCTCTGCTCCCAAGCCAGACAGAAGGATCTGACAAGAACATGGACCGAGCGGACGAGTTATTTGAGGAAGAACCTTTTGAGCTGTCCTACTCCCTTGTCTGCTGCTATGGAGAGTGAGGGTAGCCCCGACAACGAACTACAACATAGTAGCTTTAAGACTGGCATACCAGGGGCCTGTACTAGAAGCAGGATGTTCGGTTAGCGAGGTAACTTCAGGGTTAACTCTGAGTTGTCTGTCCTACGACGCTTCACTTCTTCCTGGGGTCGATCTCCATGAACACCAAACCTGCTCCGGAGCAGGTTATGTTCCAGATAAGAGATCAACTCAGTGTAAGCACCGCCTGCTGACCAATCAGAGCTCTGTGTGCCGAGGTTAAAGCTATCAAGTCATATTGCTTTTATCCTGGATTAAGTGTTTGAGTCATGGATGTTTAAAGTTTAACTTCTTCATATTTGTCTAACATGATAGTTACTCTTTCTTTCATGAAGTATGACCTTCCGCTGTCAGAACGCTTCTTCATGTTTGTGATTGGTCAACTGTTGCTAACCCTGTCCCTTTCACCCTGTGAACACGCTCTGGACAGAGAAACCCTGGTTGACTTACCGAGTTGATAACCAGCGTCGTATCTCGTTTGTTATGGTTAGTTAAGCCAGATAACTCAGAGATATCAGGGTCTGTTGGACTGACTTCGTCTACGACCTCTGGAAGCGCAGACAAAGCTCTCTGGATTGTACGTTCTTTACCCGGCTGATAAAGGATTTTGTTGAAACTGTTGCTTGCTCCGGACTGCTGGCCCTCAGCCAACCCTGCTACCAGCCCCTGACACTGCTCAAGCTCCACCCCCCTGTGTTCCCTTTGGCGATCCGGGCCTAGAGTATCCCCGACGCCACTATCCACCCTTTGGCCCCTGTATGTAAAGAATCTTGCTTTACAGAAATAAATGCAGAACACAAATACAGTACACTGTTGAAACAAACCTTTTAGTTTTCGAACAACTAATCAGTGCAACATGCATGCAAAGCACAAACAGCTACAGTTGTGGGAACCATAACATGTGATCACTACCAAATACAGTAAAGGAAAAAGAAAACCATGAAAAATACAATATTTTTTTCCAAAAAAGCGGAAAGAACAATACCTAACCGAGCTGGGACTGGCCACAGCGACTAATCAGCATGACAGGCAATATATGTACTGGCTGAACACTGATGGAACACACAACTCGTCCCTTACATGGATACTATGTTCACCTGAATAAAGACATTGCTAACCACTCACCTGACTTGTTTCCCCTCTTTTGTCTCATTCCCTGATCCGGTGTGTGACATCAGAGTCCTGCTCCACTGCCTGCTGGACAGGCGCGCACCGTATGTATGACCGTGCACCACAGGGCTGAGGGTCATACAGCCTCCACCACCACAGGACTGAGGGTCATACACAGCCTCCACCACCACAGGGCTGAGGGTCATACAGCCTCCACCACCACAGGGCTGAGGGTCATACAGCCTCCACCACCACAGGGCTGAGGGTCATACAGCCTCCACCACCACAGGGCTGAGGGTCATACAGCCTCCACCACCACAGGGCTGAGGGTCATACAGCCTCCACCACCACAGGACTGAGGGTCATACAGCCTCCACCACCACAGGGCTGAGGGTCATACAGCCTCCACCACCACAGGACTGAGGGTCATACAGCCTCCACCACCACAGGGCTGAGGGTCATACAGCCTCCACCACCACAGGGCTGAGGGTCATACAGCCTCCACCACCACAGGGCTGAGGGTCATACAGCCTCCACCACCACAGGGCTGAGGGTCATACAGCCACAAATAACTCCTCAATTCACTTCAATTCGTCCTCACATGTTGCTTCTATCTATGTTGCAAAAAAATACTCACCTGCAGTCTTTATATAGTGCTTACATCCTGATTGATGAGTCAAGAAATAATCAGTTAGGCACATGGCACATGTATTTGCTAACACAATCGTAGCATCGGAACGAAATTACATGTATGTACAATTATTTAAGCTCACACTCAAAGAGCAAAACCTGAGCTCAAATCTCCAAAACTCTGAACACATGTTCAGCTCTGAACCCAATTTGCAATTCAACCTGGCACTTTGTGCAAAACACTGCACACGCTTCTCTAAGTAAGAACATACATCTGACATATTCACTTGTTTGCCGTTTTCAAAACACCGCCATTAGAAATGCTACACACATGAACCAATAAACAAATACACGTGCCAAATGACCATACACACCAAACTGCTTTATTGTTGACTCAGCAATCAGGATGTAAGCACTCGAACAAGGCTCCACATAATACCTGTTTACAACAACATGGATATATGGATAGCAGCAAGAGGGAGAGGGAGAGAGAGAGGGAGATGGAGAGGAGGATGAGAGAGGGAGGATGGAGAGGGAGGAAGAGAGAGGGAGGATGAAGAGAGGGAGGATGAGAGAGGGGAGGGGAGGGGAGAGGATGATGAGAGAGGTGAGGATGATGAGAGAGGTGAGGATGATGAGAGGGGAGGATGAGGGGAGATGAAGGGAGGGATGAGAGAGAGGATGAGAGAAGGGTGATGAGAGGGATGATGAGAGAGGGAGGATGAGAGAGGTGAGGATGATGAGAGAGGTGAGGATGATGAGAGAGGATGAGAGAGGGGATGAACTGAAGTCAGGTTGGAGCTGAGTGAGCGTCAGGCATCCTCTGCAGGCAGTGGAGAGGCCTGTGTGTGATGACCCTGGTTACTGTGGTGATGACCCTGGTTACTGTGGTGATGACCCTGGTTACTGTGGTGATGACCCTGGTTACTGTGGTGATGACCCTGGTCAGGGCCCAGAGCTGAACCAACAGGCACTTCCTCCCCCATGTCTAGCCGGGGGAAATGTTGCCTGTGATGCTGATGGTGTGGCCAGAGCCAGCTAGGTGGTCAAATGCAGCCTAAGTATTTTTCTTTCCTCTGCTAAATATTGTTCCTTAAAGTTTTCTTTTCCCTTTACTGTATGTGATAGTGTGCACATGTTTTATACCCTTAACTGTCACTGTATGTACTGTGTGTATGTTGCGCTGATGGACTGTGTAGAAAAATTAAAGTTTTGTTTCAACAGAATATTTGTGTTTCTGCACGTATTTAGCGCAGAATTCTCTACGTACAGAACGCCGTAAGAGACGAGTGTGCTTTAGATTGAGCACAGCGTTGTGTATGTGGGTGAACTCTAAATGAGGTGTGTGCCATGTGGTGCAAAAGTTTGGTTTTGGTGAGTGTTTATGTAGTTGTAGGTGCAGTAAGTCATTCTGCAGGATATAAGAGGTGTTCTGTACTTTGGGTCTGTGATTTTGTGAATTGTTTTAAGGGTTTTGAGAGAATGAGCCATGTTTACGTGTGTAAGCAAAATAAACTGTATTATACTTCCATAGAAAACTTACCTGGCAGCAGGTGGGCAGAGGCAGGAGCTCTGGGGCCGTGCTGCCCCCCCCTCCCCTCTGGATGTTTGATGCCCCACTGTTGCACTCTGTCTCCCTCTGTGCCCGGGGGCTGGGGCAGGAACAGACTGTACGGCCATTGAGACGCTGCCTTCAGTGTGCATGGATGGAGGAGGATATGAAAACACTTTCATTCATCTGCTTTCTTTCCAGGTAGAAAATCAGTCACTAAAAATCTTGGCTAAATATAAAGTTTTGAATGAATTCTTCTAGCTACACTTAGCTAAATTCTAGTAAAGCACACAAATCTAGAAGAAACAATACATACTTTGAAACAACATACCAAATCAGTGTGTGTGTGTTCAGAGAGGTGTAGATGAAGTTGCATTGCAATGAGCTTCTGTTTTTCCAGGATGAGCTGGAAAAGAGAAAGCCTATATGGTTAAATATACATCACATTAAATAAGTGATTTACAACATGACACACACAGTGTTTGTAAGTCCTTATTTAACATTTGGCAGGTGACAAGTGTGGCTCAGTGCTTTAGTGTGCTGATCTTCGTAGCGGGGGGCACCGGTTCAAATCCCGCTGCATCAGCATTTCTCTGTGTCTTTTGGCATGAAACTTCACCCCACCTCAACCTTGTGTTCCTGGTAGGGTCTCCCATGGCAAATTGGTCTCAGGCAAGGGGCCAGACTAAGATTGGTTCAGAAGACCTCATGAAAGAACAACAAAGAAATGAGGATACCCGGCCCGGAAGATACCCCCCGGAGGAAGCCCGGGGTCCCCTTCTGGAGCCAGGCCCAGAAGGAGGACTCGTCAGCGAGCGTCTGGTGGCCGGGCTTGCCACGGAGCCCGGCCGGGCACAGCCCGAAAAGGCAACGTGGGCAACACCTCTGCTTCTCCGTCAGAAGGGTGGCAGTGAAAGCGGAGGGTCTCGACGGACCAGACCCGGGTGACAGAAGCTGGCTTTGGGGACGTGGAACGTCACCTCTCTGGGGGGGAAGGAGCCGGAGCTTGTGCGGGAGGTGGAGCGGTACCAGTTGGATCTGGTTGGGCTCACCTCTACGCACAGCGTCGGTTCTGGAACCTTACTTCTGGATAGGGGTTGGACTCTATTCTTCTCCGGAGTTACTCAAGGTGTGAGGCGCCGGGCGGGTGTGGGGATACTCACAAATCCCCGGTTGGGTGCTTCGTTGTTGGAGTTTACCCCAGTGGACGAGAGGGTCGCTTCCCTACGCCTGCGAGTAATGGGGGGGAAAACTCTGACTGTTGTGTGTGCTTATGCACCCAACAGCAGTTCAGAGTATACGGCCTTCTTGGAGACCCTGGAAAGAGTCCTGTATGGGGCTCCTGAAGGGGACTCTTTAATCTTGCTGGGAGACTTCAACGCACATGTGGGCAATGATGGAGACACTTGGAGGGGCGTGATTGGGAGGAACGGCCCCCCTGATCTGAACCGGAGTGGTGGTTTGTTACTCGACTTCTGTGCTAGTCATGAATTGGCCATAACAAACACCATGTTCGAACATAAGGATGCTCATAATTGTACGTGGTACCAGAGCACCCTAGGCAGAAGGTCCATGATCGATTTCGTTATCGTATCATCGGACCTGAGGCCGTATGTTTTGGACACTAAAGAGAGGGGCGGAGTTGTCAACTGATCACCATCTGGTGGTGAGTTGGGTCGAGTGGCGGGGGAAGCCTCTGGATAGACCTGGTAAGCCCAAACGTGTAGTTCGGGTGAACTGGGAACGTCTGGAGGAGGCCCAGGTTCAGGAGGCCTTCAACTCACACCTCCGGCGGAGCTTTTCGGGCATTCCTGTGGAGGTTGGGGACATTGAACCAGAGTGGTCGGTGTTCAAAGCCTCTATTGCCGAAGCCGCGGCGGGGAGCTGTGGTCTCAAGGTCCTAGGTGCCTCAAGGGCGGTAACCCTCGAACCTCCTGGTGGACACCGGTGGTCAGGAAGCCGTCCGACTGAAGAAGGAGGCCTTCAGGGATTTGTTATCCCGGGGGCTCCCGAGGCAGTTGCAAGGTACCGACAGGCCCGAAGGGCAGCAGCCTCAGTCGTGGCCGAGGCAAAGCAGCGGGTGTGGGAGAAGTTTGGAGAAGACATGGAGAAGGACTTTCGGGCGGCACCAAAGTTGTTCTGGAAAACTGTCCGACACCTCAGGAGGATCCAAGCTGTGTACAGTAAGGATGGGACGTTGTTGACCTCAACTGATGGAGTGTTAGGGCGTTGGAAGGAACACTGAACCCGACAACTCCGCCCTCTATGTTAGAGGCAGAGCTGGAGTATGACGAGGGATCAACACCAATCTCCCGGGGGGAGGTCACTGAGGTCGTCAAACAACTCCACAGTGGGAAAGCCCCGGGGGTGGATGATCCGCCCGGAAATGCTGAAGGCTCTGGGTGTTGAGGGACTGTCATGGTTGACACGTCTCATCAACGTTGCGTGGAAGTCGGAAACAGTACCGAAGCAGTGGCAGACCGGGGTGGTGGTTCCCCTTTTCAAAAAGGGGGATCAGAGGGTGTGTGCCAATTACAGAGGCATCACACTACTCAGCCTCCCCGGGAAAGTTTACTCTAAGGTACTCGAAAGGAGGGTCAGGCCGATTGTCGAACCTCAGATTGAGGAGGAACAATGCGGATTCCGTCCAGGTCGTGGAACGACGGATCAGCTTTTTACTCTCGCAAGGATCCTGGAGGGGACCTGGGAGTACGCTTATCCGATCTGCATGTGTTTTGTAGACTTGGAGAAGGCGTATGACCGAGTTCCCAGGGAGTTACTGTGGGAGGTGCTGCGGGAGTATCGGGTGAGGGGTCTCTACTCAGGGCCATCCAATCTCTGTACTCCCAAAGCGAGAGCTGTGTCCGGGTCCTCGGCAGTAAGTCGGACCCATTTCCGGTGAGGGTTGGCCTCCGCCAGGGCTGCGCTTTGTCACCAATCCTGTTTGTAATATACATGGATCGGATTTCGAGGCGTAGTCGTGGGGGAGGGGGTCTGCAGTTCGTGGACTAAGGATTGCACCACTGCTTTTTGCAGATGATGTGGTTCTAATGGCTTCATCGGTCTGCGACCTTCAGCACTCACTGGATCGGTTCGCAACCGAGTGTGAAGCGGCTGGGATGAGGATCAGCACCTCCAAATCTGAGGCCATGGTTCTCAGCAGGAAACCGATGGACTGTCCACTCCAAGTAGGGAATGACTCCTTACCCCAAGTGAAGGAGTTCAAGTATCTCGGGGTCTTGTTCTCGAGTGAGGGAACAATGGAGCGTGAGATGGGCCGGAGAATCGGAGCAGCGGGAGCGGTACTGCAGTCGCTTTACCGCACCGTTGTGACGAAAAGGGAGCTGAGCCAGAAGGCAAAGCTCTCTGTCTACCGGGCCATTTTTGTTCCTACCCTCATCTATGGTCATGAAGGATGGGTCATGACCGAAAGAACGAGATCGCGGATACAAGCGGCCGAGATGGGTTTCCTCCGCCGGGTGGCTGGTGTCTCCCTTAGGCATAAGGTGAGAAGTTCGGTCATCGGGGAGGGGTTGAACCGCTCCTCCTTCGCGTCGAAAGGAGCCAGTTGAGGTGGTTCAGGCACCTAGTTAGGATGCCACCTGGGCGCCTCCTTAGGGAGGTGTTCCAGGCACGTCCAGCTGGGAAGAGACCAAGGGGTAGACCTAGGACCAGGTGGAGGGATTATATATCTTCGCTGGCCTAGGAGCGCCTTGGGATCCCCCAGTCAGAGCTGGTTGATGTGGCCAGGGAAAGGAAAGTTTGGGGCTCTCTGCTCGAACTGCTACCCCCGCGACTCGACCACGGATAAGCGGGAGAAGATGGATGGATGGATGGATGGATGGACTTCACCCCACAGCATTGAATGTATAATAATGATAACATTGGGAGGGATGAATCCCTCTTTAATGGTCACACATGCAGAGCACACAGCACACACATGTGTTCTCTGCTTTTAACCCATCCTAGCCCCAGGAGTCTAGCACTAGGGGCAGTGGGCTAGTGTACAGCGCCCGGGGAGCAATGGGAGTGGGGGAGGGGGTGTCTGGTGCTTTGCTCAAGGGCACCACGGCAGGGCAGGAGGTGAACCTCTCCAAGTAGCAGTCCACACTCCATATTTAGGTCTGGTCGGGGACTTGAACCGGAAACCCTATGGCTCCTAGTCCAAGCCCCTACTTTTTTTTTTATTTTTTGTATCTTTTATTATCAAAAATAGACATTTAACATCTCATCACAACTACATAAAGCATTGCTCATAATACACACATTCAATACTTCATACCACTAGCTTAAAGGTAGTGTGCCTTAAGTTTTCCGTTCAAAGTTGAAGCACAATGCTCCCTCCTCACCCATCTCAACTAGCCTGCTGCCATCCACAAAATCCTCGCAAAATGTGTCCTTTTCCACATGTATTAGCACAAGGTTAATGTCCCTTTTTACTGTCCTCTTCATTATGCCACACCTCTGACATGTTACCCTCGAAATGGGCAATGTTCCTCCTTATTTGGACCGCACGCCTTGCATGGCTCAGAACATAATTTAAAGATTCACATTGCATTCATCCTTCTTCTCAATCCCACCAAACACACAGCTCCTTCCATTCCATTCCTCTACACACCATTCATTCCAACATCTACCAATTAACTCTTTCATCCTTCCAAAAAAACACCAAGCTCTTTACATTCAACAAACTCATGCAAACACGTTTCAACCTGATCCTTACACACATCACACTCTCTCCCAACAGTTGCATCAACATGACTAATGATCAGGTTGTTAAACATCCTATTATGCCTCAACAGAAGATCAAATGATCACATTCAATACTGTTCCACTTAATGTTCACATTCTCCCACATTCCCCTGCCAGTCATACCGTTCACAACACTCGTCCACACCTTTTCTGATGCAGGTCTTCTAATCACATCCCCTTTTAACCATTTATACATCTTTTTGTTTTCACATTTTCTATTTTTCCATTGACATCCTCTTTCCCCACATATAGATCAACCACACTCCTTCCCTTTAACACTCTCATTTCAATCATTGTTAACCATCACTCGACATTCCTTCTTTGATTTCTCCCATCATTCGTTCAGCTGTCCCTAAATACATCACTCCATCTATTTCCCTAACCTCATCCACTATCACCTGTGCCCTCATAAAGCCTGGTACATACTCTAAAACTACATCCTTGACCCTCCTAATCCACTATCACCTGTGCCCTCATAAAGCCTGGTACATACTCTAAAACTACATCCTTGACCCTCCTCATCCACTATCACCTGTGCCCTCATAAAGCCTGGTACATACTCTAAAACTACATCCTTGACCCTCCTCATCCACTATCACCTGTGCCCTCATAAAGCCTGGTACATACTCTAAAACTACATCCTTGACCCTCCTCATCCACTATCACCTGAGCCCTCATATCCTGGTACATACTCTAAAACTACATCCTTGACCCTCCTATCCACAATCACCTGTGCCCTCATAAAGCCTGGTACATACTCTAACACTACATCCTTGACCCTCCTCATCCCTGCTCTCCACATTGGCAGATTGAACAAGGAACACTGCTCACGAGTGATCCTAGGGTTTAGGAAGATCGGCTGCTCCCACACCTGCTGCACGTTCACACACTCATACCTGACATACTTCAAAAACTCGCCCCATGCACTCATCACCTCCCTTTGATAAGCACTCATACCATTCAACACCCCCTTTTTCAGCACCATAATAGCACTATCACCACATCCTCCACATTTATTTATTTTGTCTTTTAAGAACATTTTCCATATCTGGTCCTCCTTATTTCCAATGTAGCGAACCATCATTTTAATTCTAATTGCTTTTATTTTCCTTCTTAAATTTATCAGCTTTAACCCTCCATCCCTACACTCATTTTCTAACACTTCTCTAGCTATCTTTACCCCCCTCCCACCCCATATAAACTCACTAACTATCTTATCTATTTCATTCACTACACTATCCGGCACATCTAAAACTGTCATTATATAAAGTGCCCTACTCATAATTAACCCATTCACTACAACTATCTTCCCCCTCAACTTAAGCCCCCTCATCTTCCAAAACCTCAACGTCTTCACTAAACCATTCACTAACTCTACATACTGTCTGTCCCTACCCTCCACATCTTTCATTCCCAAATTGATCCCCAACACCCTCAAATAATCCTTATTTTCCTTCAACCCTATATCACAACTCCTATCCCTCACCTGTCCTATATACATCATCTCTGACTTTTCTATATTCACCCTAGCTCCTGATGCCCTACCATACAACCTAACTGTCTTCAACACTTCCCTAACACTTTCCCTATCTTTAACTGTAATGGTGGTGTCATCCGCATACTGATAAACTAAACTAACCCCCCCTCCTGGCACCTCCACTCCTTTATAAACCTGTTTTGCCTCAGCAGCGTCGCAAGGGGCTCGGCTGACAGCGCATATAGCATTGCTGAGAGAGGGCATCCTTGCCGGACAGACCTCCCTAGCTTAAACACATTGGTTACCACCCCATTAATCTTAACGCAACTGACTGCACTACTAAAAATCCTCCTTACCTGCCTTCTCTAACACTCTATACAAGAAACCATGACTAACCCTATCAAAAGCTTTATTTAAATCTAAACTAACCACTATCCCACCCTACTGATTTTATAACCCTCTTAATTCTATTTTCTAACACCCGTGCTAGCACCTTATAATCCGTGTTTAACATACTAAGTGGCCTATAGTTTTCTAACTTCTCCCTATTTCCTTTCTTAAACAATATACTAATCATCCCTGTAGATATGCCTGCCGGCAATTCGTCCCTCTCCTCCAAGCTCGTGTACAGTTTAAGGAGTATTGGTGCCAACCCCTCCCTAAACTCTACATAGAATTCAGACGTCAGACCATCTACCCCTGGACTCTTATTCCTACCCAACCCTGCTATAGCTAACTCTATCTCCCCCTCGCATATGTCCCTACCTTCATCACTCATTCTAGCTTCCATACTATCTATCACCTGTTCTAAGCTCTCCCTATCAATCTCCTCAGCCTCAAATAACTCCCTATACAATTCCTCAACTCTCTCAGCAATCCCTACAACATCTGATATTATTTCTCCTCCCTTTCCTTCAACCCTCTCTATATTATTCTTTCTCTGCTTTACCTTCTCTAGCGCCAAAAAAAACCCTGTACTCTTCTCTCCCTCAACTGCATACCTAGCCCTACTTCTTATTATAGCACCTCGACACTTTCTCTTCTCTATCTATTTGTTAGTAACTCTATCGCTCGAGGTGGAGTCAAAAGAGATAATATTTTATGATCACTCATGGCAGTATTCCTATATTCAATTCCGCCAATTTTCTCCCCTAAATTACTCCACACTAAATCTATTCTACTCTGTTTTAATATCCCTCCCACCACTTTAACTCCCTCCTCCTCCTCGTCTCATTCGGTGCATAAACGTTTACTAAATTAAAGTTTCCCCGTACATTCAAACATTATCCCAACCATTCTCCCAACACCATCATCCTCACCTTTCCTTGTATTCTTTACCACCCCTGTTTTAATTAATATTGCCACCCCTCTAGCACCCACACTCCCATTATGTACATACATTTCTCCCATCCATTCTTTCCTTACATCCTCCACACACCTTTCATCCCAATGTGTCTCTTGCAAGCAGATGATGTCTGAGTCACATATCATTAAGGCCTGCTCTCTCCTGTCCTTGGACCTCAGCCCATTTCCATTGAAAGAGGAAATTGTCACCATTACAAGTGTTTAAGCTTATTATTGTATTCATTCTATTTATTTTTTGTCCGAACACTTTGCACCTTCTCCTGTCGCTTTCACCCGTCTTTTCTCCATCACTTTCACCTTATCGGCTTTCCTCTTTGCATTCAGCCTGCTGGATTCTCTCCTCATTCCTCTGCTCTTTAACCCAGCTTTCGCCTCGCCAAAGATCTTCTCCTCTCTGGGTCCTATCATCTTCACCTCCTCGTCCTCAGACTCGTTCTCCTCGTCGTCTCCTCCCTCCTCCATGTCCGACACAACCGAGCTGCCCTCCATTCCCTCAGCCGTCTGTCCTCCGCCTCCTTCTCCTTCTCCTCCTCTCCTCCCACCGACAGCTCCTCCTCCAGCCTCAGGTTCACCTTCAACGTCCGCTTCAGCCTCGGTATCAGTTTCTGCCCCCAGAATAACATCCACCACAGCCTCTACTTCAGTCTCAGCCAAACCTTCACCACTCCTCGCAGTCTGTCCATCATCCGCAGCAGCCAGAACAGCAGCAGTATTGGCTCTGCTACTACACATCTTTCCTTTGTCTGCTTTCCCCTTCTTCCTCCTTCCTCTTCTCCTCCACCATCCATGGCAGCCGCGTCAGCTGCTCTCTTTGCAGCAGCCGCCACAAACACCGCCCCGACAGCAGCCACAGCTTCCTCGTTGATCCTGCTCCCAGCCTTATCACGTATATCCTCTTCTTCACTCTCTTCCTGACTTCCACCCTCCTCTTCCTCCATTCCATTCTCCGCTGTGTTTTCCGCCTGGGCACTTTCTCTCCCCCTGGCTCCGCTCGCCCCCTCCTCTCGAGTCACACAGTCCCAAGCATAATGTCCCTGCTTGGCACATTTATGGCATCTAAACTCCGGTCATTCTTTGTGTAAACGCCCTGGCCTTATGCACATCCTGCAGACCGGTACCTGCTTGTCGTGGATCACCCTGAAGTATTCCGGCCCCTCTCGAGTCTCGAACCTTGTGGAGTACGGAAGTGACTGCACTTCCTTATTGAATTCCACTCTCAGAAACCTCGTCCCATCAACCACATCAGTGCCGGGCCACATTCTTCTCTTTATTGCCGAGACAGGCAGAACCCCCCACATTGCCAATCTGCCTTTAATTGTAGTGTCGAATATATACGAAGGTATATTTAGGAATGACACCGTGAGTTATTTTGCCATGCAGTCTCTGCCCCGCACCATTGATTCTTATTCCCTCCAACAGTTTATTTTTTCCTTTTTCTTCAGCCATTGTCACTTCATATAGCCAGTGGCGACTGGTCATTAGGGGCAGGTGGGGCACAGCCCCACCTAGTGTCAGCAGAAAGTATTAAATAATGATTACAACAAAATGCAAAAATAAATAAAAGAATATATAAAATATATTTTAAGATCATGTTTAATCATCTGATTCGTCTGTACATTGCTGTTTTAGTATGTGTTCTTCTAATTAGTGTCTACAGTGTGTGCCTATTGAGCTGTTTAGAGCCATGTGGGACAAAACCTGATCCTGCCCCTCCCTCTGACTGTCTAAGTGAACGGTGACTGCAAAAACTACACTGCGCATGCTCAGAGTATTTTCCTATTTAATGTGTGTGGCAAAAAATAATGACCATAGGGGCAAAGTGCTGCCATCCCCACCATACGTCATCTCACATAATTCAGAGCTGATTGGCTGTAAGTACGTGTGCCGCGAAAAGTGTGGTGTGTGTTCTCTCTTCTAAACCATCAACGTGCATGTTAGACCCAATTCCAACTAAGCTGTTGAAGGAAGTTTTTCCATTAATTAGCACTTCTTTATTAAATATTATGAATATGTCTTTATTATCAGGCTATGTTCCACCATCATTCAAAGTAGCAGTGATAAAACCGCTTCTTAAAAAGCACAACCTCGATCCAGAGGTTTTAGCCAACTATAGACCTATTTCTAATCTCCATTCCTCTCAAAAATTCTTGAGAAAGCGGTCGCAAAACAGTTGTGTGATTACTTAAAAAACAATGATTTATTTGAAGACTTTCAGTCTGGCTTTAGAACACATCATAGCACGAGACAGCTCTGGTTAAAGTCACAAATGATATTCTAATAGCCTCAGACAAGGGACTTGTCTCTATTCTTTTTTGCTCGATCTCAGTGCTGCATTTGATACTACTACACCATGATATCCTATTGCAAAGACTAGAGGCACTTAGTTGGCATACAGGGAACTGCTTTAGGCTGGTTTAGGTCCTATCTATCTGAACGCTCTCAGTTTTGTACGTGTTAACGATGAATCTTCCACGCAAACCAAAGTTAGCCATGGAGTGCCACAGGGCTCAGTGCTCGGACCTATTTTGTTCACATTATATATGCTTCCGTTAGGCAATATTATAAGGAATCATTCTGTAAACTTTCATTGTTATGCGGATGATTACTCAACTATATTTATCAATCAAGCCTGATGAAATTAATCATCTAAATAAAATTCAAGACTGCCTTAAGGACTTAAAAACGTGGATGACCTTAAACTTTTTGATGTTAAACACGACCAAAACTGAAGTTATTGTACTTGGCCCGAAGAATCTACGAAACAAATTATCTAAAGATATACTAACTATGGATGGCATTAATTTGGCCTCCAGTGAGACTGTAAGGAATCTTGGTGTTATATTTGATCAGGATTTATCCTTTAACGCCCACATAAAATCAATTTCAAGGACCGCCTACTTCCATCTACGTAACATTGCAAAAATCAGGCATATCTTGCCTCAAAACGATGCAGAGAAACTAGTCCATGCATTTGTTACTTCTAGGCTGGATTATTGTAACTCTTTATTATTAGGGAGTACCAAGAAGTCAATCAAGTCGCTTCAGCTGATTCAAAATGCTGCAGCTCGTGTACTAACCAGAGTTAGGAAAAGGGACCACATTACTCCTGTTCTGGCTGCCTTACACTGGCTCCCTATAGAACACAGGATAGAATTTAAAATTCTTCTTCTCGCCTACAAAGCCCTTAATGGGCAGGCGCCATCTTACCTTAAAGAACTCATTATACCCTACTGTCCTACTAGGGCATTGCGTTCCAAGATGCAGGGTTGTTGGTTGTTCCTAGAATCTCTAAAAGTACAATGGGAGCCAGAGCCTTTTCTTATCAAGCTCCACATTTGTGGAATCAGCTTCCAGTTTGTGTTCGGGCGGCACCCTATCCGTTTTTAAGAGTGCGCTTAAGACCTTCCTTTTTGATAAAGCTTATAGTTAGGGCTGATTAGATTCAGCCCCTAGTTTTGCTGATATAGGCTTAGTTTGTCGGGGGTCATCTTACTTCTTCCTTCTCTCTCTGTCTATACCTGTGTACTCTCATGTTCCGATTAACCCAGCTTCCCCAAATGTCTTTCTTTTGGTGTCTATATACGCTGGGATCCGGAGTCATGGATGATCCTGCGGTCCTGTGTCCTGGATCGCGAGCGCTGGATCTTGAGTCGTGGCTGTGGTCCTGGATCATAAGTCCTGGATGGATATCCTCGTGGATTCATCTTCCTATTATACACACATGCATTTCCAAACATCTGGACTACCTATGTTGCAAATGTATTATCTTTTCAATTTACACACGGCATCTATTGCACGTCTGTCCGTCCTGGGAGAGGGATCCCTCCTCTGTGGCTCTCCCTGAGGTTTCTCCCATTTTTCCCTTTAAACTGGGTTTTCTTTGGAAGTTTTTCCTTGTACGATGTGAGGGTCTAAGGACAGAGGGTGTCGTATTGTCATACTGATATTCTGTACACACTGTGAAGACCACTGAGACAAATGTAACATTTGTGATATTGGGCTATATAAATAAACATTGATTGATTGATTGATTGAAGAGACGAGAGCTGCAGTGAGGCGTCCTAAAACCAGGAAGTAAGCTGCGCATGGCTTCCCTCCACAAAAAAGCAACGAGATTTCTCCATAGGATTTTAGAAAATAGCTCAAAATAAGATCTGTGGGAAACGTAGCTATTAGATAAATGTACGTTTTGTTCAGCCGGATAATATCCACATGTCTACCCAGTGGCGTTTCTATATGTACAAAAGTGGTGGGGCACAAAAAACTCAGATGTCTATATATAAGCTTCTGCAGAGAGGTTCATGGCTGGTGAGGCACTGGCACTGACTCTTCAGGTTTAAAAATATAATATTATTTTCAAAAGCTTTTTTTGTCTGATGCTTCAATTACTTTTAAACAGACAGTTCAACAGAAAGATACCCAAAAAAATGTAATTTTATCATTTAAATATTGAATTGTTCTCTCTTAGTAAGATCCCATTTTCAATAAAATTGCAGTCTTACCTTGACTTGAAGATTAAGTCCATTTGCCTATCCCTCTGGACAAAAATCTCTATTACTTTTTTGTAAAAGTCCTCCTTATCTTCTTGTAGTTTCAAAAGTGTATCATAAATCTAATCTAATCAATAGATTTTTGATTCGAAAATTATAAAAGTAGGGTAGACAGTCTACCCTACTTTTATCATTTTCGAATTCAACAATTTCAAACATTAGAGCTGTGTTTGTCCTGTAGCGGACTCTCAGTTATAGCCTAAAGAGACAACGCTCCTTTTATTTGGTTTTCATGTGTCATTAGGATAAAAGCTTTATGGAACACCCACAAAATATATAGAGGAAATATTCCAACATCCATAATAGCTTCAACACACTTTGGTAATCATCAATGAGGCATACAATCAGTTTTCTGAAACATTTAGAGTAGATCAGTAATACTCTAAGAGCTTGCAAAGAAATATATGTTTGTTATACGGTTACATGGCGATTTACAGAAGCACGTTGCCCATAAACTACATGTACCACAATGCATCTCAAATTAGACTTTTTTCTCAGATTTGACTTTTTTTTCAAAATGTCACTTTTTCTTCTTCTTTTTCTTTTCTTTTAAAATCATTTTGTGACGTTCTCACTGAAGAGACTTGCGATTATTTGCCCTAGACTTCTACTTTCAGACCGAGTTAATTATGAAGTTATTACCCTATCTGATAATAATCCAATGCAGAGGCAATAATGTAAGATAATACATTATTTTATATATATTAAATATTTATATATGTAGTTTTATATAGTCTTAAAGTTACAACCGGCCCTTTGAGTGCAACCATAATGCGAATGTGGCCCGAGATGAAAATTAGTTTGACACCCCTGTTCTAGGCTTATCTCGTTCCCACCTGGCTCTCAATGCACTGGACGACGTCTTGCTGGAGCTTCCACTGAGCGATGCTCCTGTCACCAGGACTGTGTTCAGAGTGGAGGTGCCTGGAATACCAAACAGGACAGAGCTTACCTTCCAGCTTATTTGGGAATCAAACAGATATTGGGATGATGTTCTTTCCTCCATTGATTTGTGTATCTACCCCCAACACACATCAACTCAATACCAAATGATGAACAAGAGCAAGTGCCATTACAAACTTAATGTGCTTCAAAAAACACAAACATGAGGGCATGGTACTGCCTGACAGATGTATTGTACTCTGGGTAAGATGGAATAACATATGTGCTGAACAATATTTTAAAGAGGCAAACATTGTTTGATATTGCTAGGTTATTTTCACATTACATTACTAATATCAACTAAAGAGGATATGTACCCCCTGATCATTTTCCAAAAATACCATACCAATTCAAAGACAAGTGTGCTGTTACTGTTGGATTCAGCAGTCTACTTACTTTAAGAAAGAGGGGAAATCCTCAGACAGCACATCACAGCCGGGCCAGCGGCAGAGCCCCCCCACAGACAGAGCAGTGGTCCTGCCTGAGATCCTGGTGTGAACACAAATATCTCAGTGATACCATTTCTGAACCAATGAAATAACGGCAGCGCTTTCAGGCTGAAAGTGCAGTACAAGGAAAGACACCATTCGGTGGACATTTGAGAAAGTCACCCATCATGAATCCTGGCCTCCATGGAGTTCTGAACATGAACATCTCTCCTCACTGGGAGGAAGTGATGATTCTGCCTGTGAGAGGAAGAGCCCATGTGTGGTGAGGAAGACTGGGGAAGAGAGTCTGCATCCACCTCTTCCTTGCAAATGAAGACGACTGCATTATTTTCTGGATGGACAAAAATATAATATTGATGTAGGCATTTGATCTAAATTGTACATGAATAGCATCAAGCTCTACGTTGCAAGAAAGAATGTCTCATGTCCAGTTGCATAATTTGTATAAAGGCTAATTGTTTGTGCATACTGAAATAAATACTGAATACAACAATAGCGTAGCTAAAAAAAACGTTAGCACACTTGAATGAAGGGTTGTATCAGGTGAATATGTTGCTGTTGTGGTGCTCAGGACTCGGAGGATTGTGCGTACCGTGGGGTTGACTGGAAGCGGTTTGGGAAACCTGGCGCAGCACTGATGGCCTCTGCTGTTTCTGCCTTAAGTCTTCCATACTGCTCCAAGACTGGGAGAAAAAACACCAATATGATGTGGATGATGTGACAGATAAAACAACATGTAGTCATTTTTAACCATTACAAGCTCTACTAACTTTAACTTGACTAATTTCAGCCTGATGAATACCTCCTGAGGGTCAGGAACGGGGGCGTTCCTATTAATGCATACTAAATTCCATATATATTTTTTAAAGGTTCAATACCAGTTGAAATATTAATGATGTTTGCAGAAATATAATTTTCTACAAAGAACAAACATTTTAAGACTATTATTTAGTCCACTTCAAAAAAACGTTATCATTTATTCATTCAACAGTTTTTGTTTTTTGTAAACTAATAATAATAGCTTGGATTTATATAGCGCCTTTGATGAGACCCAAGGACCCAAGAGTCAGACAAAACAACAAATCAATTAGGGGTTGAAGGCCTTGGCAAACAGATGGGACTTGAGGGCCCTTTTGAAGGCGTCAAGCGTGGGGATGTTGCAGATCTCCGCAGCATTCCAGAGGGTGGGGGCTGCCACACTGAAGGCTCTATCCCCGAAGGATCGCAGGTTGGTGCGGGGGGCGATAAGCAGGCCGGAGTCTGAATACCGCAGGTTCCGGGGTGGGGCATGTGGGCGGAGGAGGTCCGATAAGTAGTGGGGTGCATGGGCATGGAGGGACTTGTAGGTGAGGAGGAGGATTTTGTAAGTTATGCGGGACTTGACCGGCAGCCAGTGGAGGTGGATGAGGGTGGGAGTGATGTGCTGCCATGGCTTTGTATGTGTGAGTACCCTAGCAGCACAGTGTTGAACATACTGGAGCCTGACCAGGGTTTTGTTGGGGACCCCAAACAGGAGACCATTGCAGTAGTCCAAGTGGGAGGTGACGAAAGCATGGACTAGGGCTTCTGCAACCGACTCCGAGAGTGACGGGCGGAGTCTGGCAATGTTCCTTAGATGGAAAAAGACAGATTTGGTCACAGACTTGACGTGGGAGTGGAAGGAAGGGTGGAGTCAAAGATGGCACCCAGGTTGCGGACTTCAGGAGATGGGGAAATGGAGCAGCCGTCAACCTCAAGGATGAAGTCACCAACCTTCTGGAGCAGCGCCTTGGGGGCCACAACCATTAGCTCTGTTTTCCTGCTGTTGAGTTGCCCGCTAGCGAGTTGCCCTGTGAAAAGTCAAGCTCTCTCCTAATGATTGTATAATACAGGTTATTACTTCAGTTACCTCTAACAGGACGCTCACACCAGGGTATGATTCTCCGGCGACATAGACCACAAAACAACTGTATCCAAGCGGACACCAGGCAAACAATTACATTCACGTCGGACCGCCGGGAATGTTTTCTTCCCCCCCTATTTGTGGTGCCCCCCATGGATGGATGCACCTTTAGCATTCGCCTATAGTGCCTATGCCACGGGCTGGTCCTGGCTGTAGTGAAGCGCTGCAAGTCTTTGACAATAAACTTGTCATGTGACACTCCCATGTCTGTTTCTGTGTTATTCTCCCCCCATTGGACATGGGAGGCTGCACTTAGTACAGAGGATAGACATAAACATAGATATTGAGGGACAACAGTGTAACGCTAACCTTGCTGACAGCAGTCAAACCAACCTGATCTCACCAGAATGCGTGACTCCACCACGACTCCTTAACACCGCATTGCGTGGTGGAGTCACGAACTTTGTTACATTTACGTGTCTGCACCACGCAAACAACCCCAATGTAGTGAATGAGGCTCTTTTGTCGTGGTGTACACACGCATTTCTACAACGTCCTGCAGTGAGCTTGTATTCTATAAAACGTTTTTAAAATCTACTTTATAGCTTGTAGTAACTCGCGGGAGGCTTCTTTTATTTTATTTATATTCATAATAATTTTTATTTTTCATCAGAATGTATTATGGTGCATTAGCTACGATTTTTTGTTCTCAAAAAACAGTGCATTGTGTGTAATACAACTGTGATTTTTATTAAATTAGTTAGTTTTTAAGGAAGGCCAGAGCTTCAGCTGTGTCAAATAGATTGTTCCCTTTAGTTAACGTTTTTTAAAAGAACATTATATTCGATCATGTCCCCTTTATTGTATTACGGAGAGCAATGTGAGCATCCATTGCCATTGGATAACGGAGGATTTTACACCCGGAAGTAAGTATTCCCCTTACTGTCGATTGATTTTACAGTGCTATCTGCACTACTCATCGACTCAAAAACACCAGATTATCCTTGTTGATTACACAACATTGATTGGTTTAAATTGTGTACAATGCTTTTGTAATGTTCCCCTTCGATTCGGAGAAACAAATATGTGTTCAGTTTAGGATGGCTGAAGACACTACACTACCCAGAATCCTCATCTATCGTTTGGGACTACACCACATGTGCTTTTCTTGACAAACCCCGTGATTTGTCCTCAAGCTCTGTGATTGGATGTTGGAGTGGCAGTGCGCGAAGTTTACGCTGAGCGACAAACAGCATTTTGAAATGGAATGAAACCGAAAAATAGTAAAAAGTGAAATAGTGCAATAAGAGTCTAAACAAGTGATTGGAATATGATATATTAGACAAATCATTTCTAAGTAGCAGCCAGATGAATGTTATGGATGTTATTTCAAAGTGCAGGTGTTTAATAGTCGTATGGCCTGTGGGATGAAACTGTCCCTGAGTCTGGTGGTTTTAGTCCGGATGTAAGATAAGATAAGATAAGATGGTACTTTATTGATCCCAATTTGGGAAATTGTTTTTGTTGCAGCAGTATAAAAGACAAGGCATTTTACAATAAAACAAAACTACAAATAAACAAGAATAGAAAAAAAAGAAAATAGAAAATATACGTGTTGAAATAGAAAATATACATGTAGATATTATATATAATATACATTTTCAAAAAAATATGACAATGGAATATGGAATATCAAATATTGAACAGATTATATATGTGTAAAATGTACAGCGAGGTTGTATTAGAGAAACTATGGAGCAGAGAGTTCTCTTCCAGCCAGAGGTGATTTATTGCACAGAGTTATTGCAGTGGGCAGGAATGTGTTCCTGTATCGGTCCTTGTGACAGCGGAGCTGCAGCAGTCTGTTGGAGAAGGAGCTCCGTTGACTGTCCAGCTGCAGGTGGAGAGGATGGGTGGGTTATCCATCATGGACAACAGCCTGTTCAGTGTCCTCCTCTCCACCACAGCTTCAAAGGGGTCCAGCTTGATGCCGATGACAGACCCAGCTTTTCTGATCACTTTATTGATCCTGCTGGTGTCACCGGCTCTGATGCTGCCCCCCCCCCCCCCCCCCCAGCAGACCGCAGCAAAGAAGAGTGCACTGGCCACAACAGACTAGAAGATCTCCAGCATCTTGCTGCACACGTGGAAGGATCTCAGCTTCCTCAGAAAATAGAGTCTGCTCATCCCCTTCTTGTACACAGCGTCAGTGTTGATCCTCCAGTTCAGCCCATAAGTGCACTCCCAGGTACTATAGTCCTCCATAACAGCCACATCCTCTCCTAGAATGCGGCTGTTGTGCCAGACGGCAGCAGACAGAACAGTTTGTGGCTGGGGTGATGGGGGTCTTTTATAATCCTGAGGGCTTTCTTTAAGGTTAACCTGGTATTTTTACTCCACTATTTATTTTAGTTATTTTACAGATTCTTATTAATGATGTGAAATATAAACAACCCTTAAAACCCTCTGAGACCCACGGGGCCGTATACGATCCCAAAGATCACGTTGTGTTCAAAGCGTCATAACTTCTCAGCTGTTTCAGCCAGAGACATGCCGTGTTTTTCCTCTTCAACTACAGAAACGGCACTAAACAACTCTATTCAGTTTTTCATTGAGAGGCGTTTACTTATTTCGGTGAAATGAATGCATAAAGTTGTATATGCTGCGGATGGTCTCACCTTGATTCTGGCGCATCGCTCATCATTTATAGATCTATTCTCATCCACCATCTTTGTTTCTGACGTAAAGAGTGAAAGAGTCACGTTTCTGAATCGGACACTCTGAGTGGATGCAGTCACAGCCAATCGGAGTCTGATTCAGAGGGTTGCCTGTCTGTTCTGATGTTATGTTTACTGAAATGAGAGCCGGTATAATTCCATGCGCGAAATAAATAAATAAAAGTTGGAATACGTTCTTTTAGTGTTTTGAAAGTAAACAAGGACGGCAAAGACGTTTACTACAGCTGAGGCTTTGGAGCAGATTTTTCAAGGGGACAATGTTGATGAAAATTCAGACGAATCTGCTCAGCATGCCATGTGTGATTGAGGACATGATATATCATGTGTACTCTTCAAAATTGGCAGGACAGAAAATGACAATTCTTCGCAAAAAAACGCCCATGGACACTGCCCAAAAGAATGGGCATAACTATTGAACAGAATACGTTAGAATCTTCTAATCAGTTATGATACAATGATAATAAATGTGTGCAATTTTCTGTGTTGAATGTTTCTTTCAATGTTATGGTTAGCAGTTCTTTTTAATGAAATAAGTAAAACATTCAAGCTCCGTTTTTTATTTATTTTTTATTTATGGGCAAATATCCCCTATTATAGTGTATATAAGTCTCTAATGAGTGACACATATCATTAGCTGAGGTTGTGTTGATTTCTGGGATGTGTAAAACTTGATTTTACTGCAAAGAAATGACAATTTATTAGGCAAAACACAAAAATATACAAAAACAGAAATGTCCTATGTGGGTCTCAGAGGAGCAGACTTTAGTTACACCTGAGTAAAATTCAGGGAAGGTGATTGTCAAGTGCCAACAATCAGGAGAGATATTTGATTGGAGGACTGGCTTATCTAAAGCCAATTGAGTAGCACTTGAAATGTTTTGCTCTATGAAACCTGATGTACTTTATGATTCTGTTTTCTTCAAGCTTGTATTTTGTTGGTCGAATGTACTTATTGTAATTCGCTTTGGATAAAAGTGTCAGCTAAATGCAATGTAATGTAATGTAATGATTGTTGGTGCTTGAGAAGACTAAATATGTATCTGCAGATCCCTATAAAGTATATACATTACTCGTTATTCTCTACAAATAGTTAATTAAAAACTGTATATAATTGCTATTTTGGACATCCCTTTTTAAGATTTCAATATTACTCTAAACGTGTAATAACGTGCTTTAACCAGTAGGAGGTATGGGTTAAAAACATAGGTTAAAAAGCTGTCAAGTTTACAGTGTTAACAAAATAAAATATACTGCTGTTTCTGGTTTAGTTTACGATGGATATATTCTGTTATTGTTTTGATATTTGTAACACAAAAGCGATGGAAAAACCCCACAGCAACACAGAAAATATGGTCTTAACATGACCCAGCGGTCTAGTAGTTAATAAAAAACAATAATATCAAAACAAATTATTACTACTAACTCTATTGTGAAATTAAAACAGAACGGTAAAAGAATAGTTTCCGGTCTATTTTGAGGCCAGATCTCTGTAGATAAATAAAGAACTACGACAGATGTGTAATATTTACAATGCATTCATGTGATGACTTTAAAAGAGTAAAGCAAGCACTGCTGAATAAAGTTGTTTTGCATATGGAATGCCAATAGCTGAGGATTCTGGGTAGTGTAGTGTCTTCGGGCCATCCTAAACTGAACAAATATTTGTTTCTCCGAATAAAAGGGGGAAATTACAAAAGCATTGCACTCAACTTAAACCAATCAATGTTGTGTAATCAACAAGGATAATCTGGTGTTTTTCAGTTGATGAGTAGTGCAGATATCACTGTAAAATCAATCGACAGTAAGGGGAATACTTACTTCCAGGGTAAAATCCTGCGTTATCCAATGGGAATGGACGCTCACATTGCTCTCCGTAATACAATAAAGGAGACAGGATCAAATAGGAATATAATGTTCTTTAAAAAAAAACGTTAACTAAAGGGAACAATCTATTGGACACAGCTGAAGCTCTGGCCTTCCTTAAAAACTAACTAATTTAATAAAAATCACAGTTGTATTACACACAATGCACTGTTTTTTGAGAACAAAAATTCGTAACTAATGCACCATAATGCATTCTGACCAAAAATAAAAATTATTATGAATACAAATAAAATAAAAGAAGCCTCCCGTGAGTTACTACAAGCTATAAAGTAGATTTAAAAAAAACGTTTTATAGAATAAAAGCTCACTGCAGGACGTTGTAGAAATGCGTGTGTGCACCACGACAAAGGAGCCTCATTCACTTTACATTGGGCTTGTTTGCGTGGTGCAGACACGTAAATGTAACAAAGTTCGTGAGTCCACCACGCAATGCGGTGTTAAGGAGTCGTGGTGGAATCACGCATTCTGGTGAGATCAGGTTGAGTCAAACACCTCCTTTACATGCATGTTTTTTCTTGTCGGCTTTGACTGTGGGGATCACATACTGAATCAGAGCATTGAGAGATGAGGCTCAGCATTTAAAATGCTTTGAATGCCTCTATGCACAAGCAGTGCGCTCATCACCATCCGTCGCTTAACAAGTAAACAGATTGTTTAGGAGATTATCGAAACGTAGGTACTGACCAATTAGGTACAAGTACTAATTTACTATCAGTTCTCGATACCCATCCCTAGTCAGGTGAACAAATTAGTAATTTGTTACACTCAATACTTATTAATTCAAGAGGGCTTTTAAAAAAATGGTTCACATTGATAATTCATTTGAGAGCATGTGTACCGTCTGTAAAAGGTGAAGCATGTAATCAGTGGCGGGCGGCCCATAGGGGTGCTAGGGGCGCCGCCCCACCTCTTCCAAAATTCTAGATTGTCATTAAAAAATATTTAAATGTTAATAATTGTGTACATTTATTTTGTAATGAACAAGGTATTATATAGTTGGTGTCAGTTGAATAAAATATAGATAAAAATGGTTTTACGATGTCTAAAGTTACTGATAAGTCACGTGTTTCCTGCTTGGGGCACAGAAATCTTTGCCCATTGACTCTAATTATAAGTAGTGCATGCGCCGTCCGCACCTCTTCAATGCAACAGATAGGAGCAGCTCGGGGCGCACCAAGCTGTGCCAAAAGCAGCCAACAACTAGGGGGCAGCAGGAGCGAGTGATTGACGTTTGAATGAGAGAATTAGACGGAGACGGAGTGTAAACAAAACTGGATAGCGAATATGGAGAAGGAAAATGATGTTTAATCACTTAAAGAAACATCCTTTGAGAGGAGGACACTGGAGGGAAAGCTGAAAGTGAAAGAGCTCGGACCTGATCAGCCGGACATAGGCAGGAGTCAAGGACAGAGGAAGGCAGTATACGTGCTCTTTTTCAAGGAGCTGCTTTATGAACAAACTAGAGTCCACATGGATGATGCTATGCGACTAGCCATGTGTAGGAAAGTAAACAGCTGTCCAATGAGGGCTACAGGATAGGGATCAGTAAGCATAATAAGGAGGTTGACAAAAACAGGCACTAAAATAATAGACTGTATCAAGTGCTGTGTGCCGTTGAGCTAGCCCTGCGTTATAATATGACATGTTTTGAGTTTGTGTAGAGCCCCCCCTAGAGAAAAATGCACCAGCCGCCACTGCATGTAATGCATAGTTAGATAAAAACAGATACCCCTACTATTTAATTTTTAGTTATTTACATTTATTTACAATTACATGTTCATCTAACTTTATTACACGTGCACTGAATTAATCCTATATACTGCTATTTAGTTTGTGTGCTGTTATACAGTTTAACCTGTAGATGGCGTGCTACACTTACATTGGCTTGAGGAGGTGTGACATTCTGGTTTGGGTTAAGAGTGAAGAAGTCAAGGGATGGCCAGAACATTCCATATGCTAAAGTGTATGACTTCCTGTCATTGCTCTCAGCCGTCCCCAGATGCTGATCCTGAACCAGTAACATGTTGGGGGTCGTCTGGGATAAAGCTTCGCCAGCGGGAGAGTTGCTGATCCCTAACCACAGGCAGCAATGAACCTGGACTGTTTGAATATTCTTTTTGCATTAATTAATGCTCACTAATTATTTAAAGTATTTATTTCCTTAATGTATGTATTGTGTGAAGTCAATATGTGTTTATCTCAAAATAATGCAACCAGCTTTAGCCAATCAGCATGCAGCATTCACTGCAGCCATGTACAAGTCTGTCGTGGTTCAAAACATTTCCTGCTGCAGGCCTTCTGACACAGAGGCTGTGGTTGCAGGTGCAGTGACACACACACCTACGCCGAACGCACGCACGCACACGCACACGCACGCACACACACACACACACACACACACACACCACACACACACACAGAGCACCACCACAGCAGTCTACAGAATGAGTGAGAGGAAGCTGCTCCACTTTAGTGCGGCACGGTGTTCCTGTAACCACCTGTCGAAGATGCCTGGAGGCTATTTCCAAATCAGATGGTATCTGTCCTGGAAAAGTGTTCTACTCAGCTCTCAGTTCCACCAAGCTGTCATATTCTCATTCTAACATTGATACTCCAGCTTTTAAACATCAAGCACTCTCACACTTTGTTGTATGAATAAATGTGTGTAGTCAGCTTTACTTCAGTTCCTTTTGATTTGAATAATGACTTGAAATCAGGACTTTTTTAATAGAAACGTATCAAAGTGTAATTCACTCTTTAATTGTCTTTCACTGAGTAGTTCAAACCACTAATGGCCCACCCTAAAGGTTACAGTGTATTTAAAGGGATACTGAAACATTTGATTTTAACCGTATTGAGATAGTTTACCTTGTAAACTTAGCTTTACCACACGGTCAGATCTTAAACACATAATGCAGGTTCAAAGCTGCTGCCACATGTAAGAAAGAGAGCTGCTCGGACCGCCCTGATCACTTCTGCCCCCAAAGTAAGTGTGTCTGGGGCTGCAAAACATATTTGATAACGGAGCTTATTTAAGGTTGTTATACATAATGATACTTTGTTAAAAAGACAGTTTGAATCCCAACCGGCCGAACATTCAAGCAAAGTCCTCCCCTCTGTCTTGCCCTCTCGACTCGACACATCTCTAATAAAGGCCCTTTCTGGCCTGAAGAATACCTTAAACAAACCAATGTTGTTCCATGTATTAACTTGTAGATCAACAATAAAGGACAATGCTCGATGTCCAATGCTATTTCCCCGTTTAAAGGTCCCCTATTATCCCGTGCTTCATCAGTAACTCTCAGGTCTCAGATAAAACATGTCAAGTGTTTGGCTGGAACACACCACGCTGCAATGATCAGGGGGGGGGGGGGTTACCTTGGTTGCTGATTGGCTAATGGTTACACAAGACAAAACATCGTTATGACATCATAAAGTGGCCAAAATCTGATCAGCTCATTTTCAGACAGGTTTTTATAGAAATGGATCAAAAAGAGAGAAAATCTTTGTTCCTGAAACTTTCAGAGTCTCTTTCCACAGAGGGGACACATGTTGATGTAGAAGAGACATGAAGAAGAGGGGACACATGTTGATGTAGAAGAGACATGGAGAAGAGGGGACACATGTTGATGTAGAAGAGACATGAAGAAGAGGGGGCACATGTTGATGTAGAAGAGACATGAAGAAGAGGGGACACATGTTGATGTAGAAGAGACATGGAGAAGAGGGGACACATGTTGATGTAGAAGAGACATGGAGAAGAGGGGACACATGTTGATGTAGAAGAGACATGGGGAAGAGGGGACACATGTTGATGTAGAAGAGACATGGAGAAGAGGGGACACATGTTGATGTAGAAGAGACATGAAGAAGAGGGGACACATGTTGATGTAGAAGAGACATGGAGAAGAGGGGACACATGTTGATATAGAGACATGAAGAAGAGGGGACACATGTTGATGTAGAAGAGACATGGAGAAGAGGGGACACATGTTGATATAGAGACATGAAGAAGAGGGGACACATGTTGATGTAGAAGAGACATGGAGAAGAGGGGACACATGTTGATATAGAGACATGAAGAAGAGGGGACACATGTTGATGTAGAAGAGACATGGAGAAGAGGGGACACATGTTGATGTAGAAGAGACATGAAGAAGAGGGGACACAGGTTGATGTAGAAGAGACATGAAAAAGAGGGGACACATGTTGATGTAGAAGAGACATGAAGAAGAGGGGACACATGTTGATGTAGAAGAGACATGAAGAAGAGGGGACACATGTTGATGTAGAAGAGACATGGAGAAGAGGGGACACATGTTGATGTAGAAGAGACATGGAGAAGAGGGGACACATGTTGATGTAGAAGAGACATGGGGAAGAGGGGACACATGTTGATGTAGAAGAGACATGGAGAAGAGGGGACACATGTTGATGTAGAAGAGACATGAAGAAGAGGGGACACATGTTGATGTAGAAGAGACATGGAGAAGAGGGGACACATGTTGATATAGAGACATGAAGAAGAGGGGACACATGTTGATGTAGAAGAGACATGGAGAAGAGGGGACACATGTTGATATAGAGACATGAAGAAGAGGGGACACATGTTGATGTAGAAGAGACATGGAGAAGAGGGGACACATGTTGATATAGAGACATGAAGAAGAGGGGACACATGTTGATGTAGAAGAGACATGGAGAAGAGGGGACACATGTTGATGTAGAAGAGACATGAAGAAGAGGGGACACAGGTTGATGTAGAAGAGACATGAAAAAGAGGGGACACATGTTGATGTAGAAGAGACATGAAGAAGAGGGGACACATGTTGATGTAGAAGATACATGAAGAAGAGGGGACACATGTTGATGTAGAAGATACATGAAGAAGAGGGGACACATGTTGATGTAGAAGAGACATGAAGAAGAGGGGACACATGTTGATGTAGAAGAGACATGAAGAAGAGGGGACACATGTTGATGTAGAAGAGACATGACGAAGAGGAGACACGTGTTGATGTAGAAGAGACATGAAGAAGAGGGGACACATGTTGATGTAGAAGAGACATGACGAAGAGGAGACACATGTTGATGTATAACCAGTGGCGAACCGTCAGGGCCTTCGAGGTATTCAGAGAATACCCTGGAACACTCAGATAAAACAAACAAAAAATCGATTTAATTATATACTAATGTAATAAAATGTATATAAAATGAATAAATGAGAATGGTATCTGTGTTGTTGATCTGTAATATTACAGTGTTACGTTGATTTGTTTGTCCTTCTCGGACCATGCTCTACGCATTTCAGTGGTTTTGTGTTAGAAAAGAAAGCAACCAATCAGATCTCGTTCTGGGTCTCTGGGTAGAATATCCTTCACCAAGGTATTCTACATCCTTGATCAAATGCCCTGGCCGTTGCACCGAATGAGAGCGTACGTTTGGACTGACAGTTTGATCAACCAATCATATATTGATTTGTAGCCAATGGGCGTGTTCTTTCGGAGTGTCCCTCGGTTCCAGGGTATTCTAGAAGGCCCGCTAGTTCACTGGCTCGAGGCAGAGGATCTAGATGAATACGACGAAGCAATTCATTTATTGTTTTTAAGGTTGAAATGACAAGTGCAACAGGTGAAGAGGAAGTTGTTGAGGAATTGTTGTGAGTACCCTTTTCAAGACGACAATTCAGTGAAAAGACGGACATTATAATAGGTGTGTGTCGACAGAAGGTCCAGTTGTGATAGACACGGTTCGCCACTGTGTATAACAAATATGAAAAAGTAGATTCTGCATAATAGGTGAGCTTTAATCACTGCTTTTAATTGAACTATTCACATCTTAAACTGCACTGTAACTTTTATCCATGTATTTTTTCTTTCAATGTTTATTTTATTATCTTTTCTTTTGAATGACTGATTTTAAATGCCACTTTGCATTTTGCCATGTCTTTCGTTTTTTGTAAAGCACTTTGAATTGCCTTGTGTTGAAAGGTGCTATATAAATAAACTTGCCTTGCCTTGCCTTGCCTTGCCTTGCCTTAATGTAAGAAGCAGCAAATGCTGGGCGCTTGTTCTGGAATGTCTTAATCAAAATTGAATTGTTTGTGGTTTGCTAATTTCTCAAGACATATCTGTAAAAGCTTTTCAATTCACTGTTTCCTGATGTGACAGTAAAGAGTGGATCGGGTTGATGAAGCAGGTTAAGGTTAGTGGAGCACCATGGTCCCAATAATAAGCACGTGGCTAAGGTACCTATTCTATTCTACTATTATTAAATCAATTATTCTTCCACTTCTTACATGTCATTGGAAGAACTTAAGCAATGACCTTTTATTCCTCATTTACACCTGGTACTTCATCCTTGGCGTCTCTTCTCCCATATTTTAAACTCTATTTGAACTCTTGTTATGTAATGAATGCATTTAATGCTTCAGTTCATATGAAAGGTGACATGACATATCTCTCCATGAAGCAGGTCAGAAGCAACCTGATCTCACCAGAATGCGTGACTACACCACGACTCCTTAACACCACAATGCGTGGTGGAGTCACGAACTTTGTTACATTTACGTGTCTGCACCACGCAAACAACCCCAATGTAAAGTGAATGAGGCTCCTTTGTCGTGGTGCACACACGCATTTCTACAACGTCCCGCAGTGAGCTTTTATTCTATACAACGTTTTTTAAATCTACTTTATAGCGTGTAGTAACTCACGGGAGGCTTCTTTTATTTTATTTGTATTCATAATTATTTTTATTTTTCGTCAGAATGTAAAAATTACATTAGTTACGAATTTGTGTTCTCAAAAAACAGTGCATTGTGTGTAATGCAACTGTGATTTTTATTAAATGAGTTAGTTTTTAAGGAAGACCAGAGCTTCAGCTGTGTCAAATAGATTGTTCCCTTTAGTTAACGTTATTTAAAAGATAATGATCATGTCCCCTGTATTGTATTACGAGCGTCCATTCCCATTGGATAACGGAGAATTTTACACCCGGAAGTAAGTAGCCTATTCTCCTTACTGTCGATTGATTTTACAGTGATATCTGCACTACTCATCGACTAAAAAACACCAGATTGTCCTTGTTAATTACACAACATTGATTGGTTTGAATTGTGTACAATGCTTTTGTATTTTCCCCTTTGATTCGGAGAAACAAATATTTTTTCGGATTTTTAGGATGGCCGAAGACACTACACTACCCAGAATCCTCAGCTATCGTTTGGGACTACACCATGTGCTTAGCTTGACAAACCCCGTGATCAGTCCTCAAGCTCTGTGATTGGATGCGTGAAGTTTACACAGAGCGTCCAAAAGGACTTTGAAATGGAATGAAACCCATCGACGGCACACTATTCAAAACAGGAATCGAACGTGTCCTACCCCCTCCTCCCCTTAGGTCACAGGCTCCTCCAACAGTGCTACGCAATAAAACAGATACACAGAAAAAATAGTGAAATAGTGCAATAAGAGTCTATATACAAGTGATTAGAATATGATATATTAGATAAATAATTTCTAAGTAGCAGCCAGATGGATGTTATTTCTAAGTTCAGGTATTTAATAGCCTGTGCCCTGTGGGATGAAGCTGTCTCTGTGTCTGGTGGTTTTAGTCCGGATGCTGCGGTACCGCCTGCCAGACTGCAGCAGACAGAACAGTTTGTGGCTGGGGTGATGGGGTCTTTTATAATCCTGAGGGCTTTCTTTAAGGTTAACCTGGTATTTTTACTCCACTACATTTATTTTAGTTACTTTACAGATTTGGATTAATGATGTGAAATATAAACAACCCTTAAATCAGACTTTAGTTATACCTGAATGAAATTCAGTGAAGGTGATTGTCAAGTGCCAACAATCAGGAGAGATATTTGATTGTTGGTGCTTGAGAAGACTAAATATGTATCTGCAAATAAAGCATATTCATTACTCGTTATTCTCTAATAGTTCATTAAAGACTGTATATAATTGCTATTTTGCACATCCCTTTCAAGACTTCAAGATTTTCTAAGGTTTATTGACATATCATATACACAACAGTGTAGTTATGCAATGAATGAACAACTTGGGTCACAGGTTCCTCAACAGTGCATTACAAGACATCTATCAATGTGTGTGTACCTCCACCATTACACTGTCGTATTCTGCACATTTCTTTAATTAAAGCCTTATTAGTTAGCACATCCTCCTATCAGGCACTAAACTGTTTTACTCTAGATATCATTTGAGTATCTTCTTGATATTTTCTATTCTATATGTATATAATTGACCTTCTACTTTCCCACTATTTTGTATGTACTCTTAATATTTAAATGTTTTCATAAAATATAACACATTCAAAAGTGCTTTACAAAAATGAAAGACATTTTAAACAGTCATTAAAAAGCAACACAATCTTCCTGCATTGCAATTACTCTAAACGTGCAATAACGTGCTTCAACCAGTAGGTGGTTTGGGTTAAAAGGCTCTCAAGTTTACAGTGTTAACAAAATAAAATATACTGCTGTTTCCGGTTTAGTTTACGACGAATATTATTTTGTTATTGTTTTGATATTTGTAACACAAAAGCGATGGAAAAAACCCATAGCAACAAAAAAAAGATGGTCTTAACATGACCCAGTCGTCTAGTAGTTAATAAAAAACAATAATATCAAAACAAAATATTACTACTAACTTTATTGTGAAATTAAAACAGAACGGTAAAAGAATAGTTTCCGGTGTATTCTGATGCCCGATCTCTGTAGATAAATAAAGAACTACGACAGATGTGTAATATTTAATGCAGCCAAACCATTTATTACAATGCATTCATGTGACGACTTTCAAAGAGTAAAGCAAGCACTGCTGAATAAAGTATGATTTTCTCTTTTACGAAACGTTTTTTTATATGGAATGCAGTTGGAGGTCAACCAATCAAAGAGCTTGAGGACTGATCACGGGGTTTGTCAAGCTAAGCACATGGTGTAGTCCCAAACGATAGCTGAGGATTCTGGGTAGTGTAGTGTCTTCTGCCGTCCAAAAACTCCGAAAAAATATTTGTTTCTCCGAATCGAAGGGGGAAAATACAAAAGCATTGTACACAATTCAAACCAATCAATGTTGTGTAATTAACAAGGACAATTTGGTGTTTTTTAGTCGATGAGTAGTGCAGATATCACTGTAAAATCAATCGACAGTAAGAGGAGTACTTACTTCCGGGTGTACAATTCTCCGTTATCCAATAGGAATGGACGCTCGTAATACAATACAGGGGACATGATCATTATCTTTTAAATAACGTTAACTAAAGGGAACAATCTATTTGACACAGCTGAAGCTCTGGCCTTCCTTAAAAACTAACTAATTTAATAAAAATCACAGTTGCATTACACACAATGCTACGGTGGCCCTGAAGTGCAAGACACCACAGCATTTCAGAAAACACTACAGCATTTCACAAAACACCACAGCATTTCAGAAAACGCCGCAGCATTTCAGAAAACACCACAGCATTTCACATTGGACGGAAAGGGTATTCCTTTAGGGAGAACACTTCTTGTTTGTGATTGGACAGAGCCAGCCAGAGAAGCACTGCTGTGATTGGTTGTTTTTGCTGCCAGTCAAGAAATGACGCTTCGTGATTGGTCAACACCCGACAGCGAAATATGTCCCAACCATGGTCCCACAACGTATGGTCCCAACACATCAGCCGTTACCACACACTCAGATCTCACAGCTCCTCATATCTGTTCAGAAACTGGACAAAAGTTAAACATGTACAAACCACAGACTGTCTGTGTCATGGCGAATACAGTCGCTGCTTTATTTATGTCTGTATGACGTTGTTGTGAGTGTGGACGGAGCAGCTACAGGTTAGTTTAGCCTGATGAATCCAATTCAGAAAACACGCATTTTAAAAGCTTTTCGCCTGCCGTCTTGTCTGCAGACTTGTCAAAGCGTTAATTCATGGTTTTTACTAACTGTTATCAGTATGTAGTTACTTCGGCATCACCTTGTATTACAATTAAATCACGGTCAAATATGTTCATTTTGTTGTAGGATTTACATGGAGATACGCCCCGTCCCCTCTCCAGCGCCTCTTGTTTGAATGACAGCATTGACAGGAGCAAACACAGCTGACAGCCGCGGTGAAACTCGAGCGATTAGAGCGATGCGAATATTGGGTGGTCTACCATAGTATTTACATCGAGATAAGCCCCTTAAAAACCATGAGTTAATAAAGCATTAATTCTGTGTTTACTCCTGTCATACAAACAAGACGCTGGAGAGGGGGCGGGCTGTATCTCCATGTAAATCGGAATCGGATCCATCAGGCTAAACTAACCTGTAGCTGCTCCGTCCACACTCACAACAACGTCATACAGACATAAATAAAGCAGCGACTGTATTCACCATGACAGTCTGTGTTTTGTATATGTTTAACTTTTGTCCAGTTTCTGAACAGATATGAGGAGCTGTGAGCTCTGAGTGTGTGCTAACAGCTAACGGCTGATGTGTTGGGCTAATCACGAAGCGTCATTTCTTGACTGGCAGCAAAAACAACTGTTTGCAGCGTTTTCTGAAATGCTGCGGCGTTTTTGTGAAATGCTGCGGCGTTTTGTGAAACGCTGCGGCGTTTTGTGAAACGCTGCGGCGTTTTCTGAAACGCTGTGGCGTTTTGTGAAACGCTGTGGCGTTTTGTGAAATGCTGTGGTGTCTTGCACTTCAGGGCCACCGTACAATGCACTGTTTTTTGAGAACAACAATTCGTAACTAATGTAATTTTTACATTCTGACGAAAAATAAAAACAATTATGAATACAAATAAAATAAAAGAAGCCTCCCGTGAGTTACTACAAGCTATAAAGTAGATTTAAAAAACGTTGTATAGAATAAAAGCTCACTGCGGGACGTTGGAGAAATGCGTGTGTGCACCACGACAAAGGAGCCTCATTCACTTTACATTGGGGTTGTTTGCGTGGTGCAGACACGCAAATGTAACAAAGTTCGTGACTCCACCACGCATTGTGGTGTTAAGGAGTCGTGGTGGAGTCACGCATTCTGGTGAGATCAGGTTGGCCAGAAGTTATAATGTTAGTGTTAGAGCCGGGTCCTTTCTTTCATCTCGCTGACTGTCACATCAGAGATTTCTCGAAGGCTGCACGGTTGTGTGCATCTTTGCAAAAAACAAACAGGCGACCTCACATGAGTTGTGCACATGTACACCCACAGAAACAGGACTTCAGAAGAAAGTGAGAGGGCTCAGCATGTTTGTGGCTTCTCACTCACATCTCATTATGGCTTCCCTTCCTGACTTTATCTCTCCTACGAGAGCCAAATCAAAGAGAGGAGAGCTTTAGTCACAACACGACACTCGAAAGGATTTGATGTGATGGTTGATATTTGGCTGTGAGTCACCATGTGTTGGCCACAAAGGGTTTGAAGAAGTGTTTCCTGTAGGATATTGAAATCAGCCACATTACAGTGTGGAAACTTGCAGGCGCCTCAGACAGCGACTACTCTAACTGTGTGGGTTTATTACTCATAGTTCTAATTCAAGTCATACATCCTAATACGTTGATCCTTGATATAGGTAAATGTATGTAGGAGACTCTTATATTCAAATCTGTGATCTTTGATCTGAATGAACCCAGCCAACTGTTTGAGCGA
This sequence comes from Pseudochaenichthys georgianus, assembly GCF_902827115.2. Lineage (NCBI taxonomy): Eukaryota > Metazoa > Chordata > Actinopteri > Perciformes > Channichthyidae > Pseudochaenichthys > Pseudochaenichthys georgianus. Next base: position 41,803,864 of record NC_047509.1, read on the forward strand.
GCATAAAACAAAGCTTTGTTGTCCCGTAGCCTTAATGCATCCTATACCCTCTCCCTCCCCCTTTCCAGTCCGTCTGCTAAAGGCAAACATGTATATAAATAAACATGATAAACACATTTAACAACAAAGACAAAGACTATCACACATCTATGTGCAATACCACTTCATAATAATAATTATTACTGACTGCTATTTCGTAGTTAGACAATTTAACTACTGTAATACATCTCTAATAAAAGCGCAATATACTTGCGCTTGTGCTACTGTTACCCGGCTGCTATCGCACTACTTTATTCATGCTACACTTGTTTATTTTAAATACTGTTTCTGGTATTTTTTGTTTGTCCACCTGGATGTGTATTTTTGTAAATTGTAATTTGTGTAATTTCAACTTGTATCTTTAATATTTTATGCATACCTCCTTATTAATATTTAGCTATTTTGGCTCCTTTACTTTTGCTTGTAACAATGTCAATTCCCCCCAAATAAAGGAATTCTGATTCTGATGATTGTGTTCAGGAATTGGAAAATGGGTTTTTGACTGACATTTCCCTGATTAGCTTGAGAGCAACCCGACGCTTGATCTCATTGGTTGTTAGGTCCACAGTGAAACTCACATACATGCAATGAACAGCAATGAGTTAAAGTAAGTCAACTTACTTTACTGCTACTGGAAATGTCAAGAGACATCAGTAATGTATATCCAGGTGGCTCCACATTCAATGACATGTTTATATATATGTGCATAGGTAGAGGGAATACTCAGATCTTGTACTTGAATATAAGTAGAAGTACCAGTGTAGTAGGAATACTCTGTTTCAGTAAAAGTCCTGCATTCAAAATGTTCCTCGAGTAAAGTAGAAAAGTATTCTCATCAGAATATAGTGAAAGTAGCGACAGTAAAAGTAGTCGTTGTGCAGATTGGTCCATTTCAGAATAATATATATGATATGTTTTATAATGATTGATCATGAAAGTGTTCTCAAAGCTGGTGAAGGTGCAGCTAGTCTGAAGGACTTTTGTAGACTGCAGGGTAGCTGGTGAAGGTGCAGCTAGTCTGAAGTACTTTGTAGACTGCAGGGTAGCTGGTGGATTTACTCCAGGTGGAACTAAAGTCTGATTTTAACACTTGCGTTAGATTGTACTGGAGTAAACGTACAGAGTAACCAACATGGTAATACTTGTGTGAAATTACCTCAAAATGGTACTTAAGTACAGTGCTTGAGTAAATGTACTTAGTTAACTTTCCCACCTCTGTATACTTCAAACATCATCACCATGTTTCCTGTGTTAAGCACAGCTAATGTTTGTGTGGGACATGGAGGCATTAACATATGTCAGTTTTTAAAATACTGATGTATTTTTAAAATATTTATGGTCACATGATCTGTGGAACTGTGAATCAGTTATATCAACATGTGGGCTTTTTAAAGAGTTTCATGGAAGTTTAAATGTATTATACCGCACTTATCATAGCACTGCCTGTTTTGTAAATGATTAATCTGTACGGAGAATTTAATTGAATGATATATAATATAATAATATATATAATATAACATTTTAATATGTTGGTACTTATGGTATTAGACAGCAAAGGAAAACCCTTGCACTCCATACACCAGTTCATATTTCAGTGCCCATATGGGGACCAGTTCAACCAAAGAGGGTTCTTTCCTTGACCTTTTGAATCGGTTCTGGTCCATATTTATCAAGTAGTTGTCAAAAAAGCGAAATTAGAGGCCGGACAGAAAAAACAAAGCTCATTCTGAGTAATGTGTCTCTTTTCTCTCTCTCAGACTCCTAGGAGACAGTTTCTGTCTATTTAAAGACATCAGAGGCGGATTTCAGTGGAGGAGCCTGAGCGCGTACAGTTTCATTACATGACATTACATTACTGTTCTATTTTATGTTATTTTACCAAAGCTAACTTACATGTAAAAACCCTATAGCCAATGGGCGTATTCACACCCTCTGCCACAATTCTCATATAATGATTTATTATATGTATATCATACAATTATAGATAATATTTCACTGCTAATGAACTGAACTCAAATTTGAAAATAAAACCCATAACACCTTTATGTCTTTTCCACGTTCATTCAAAGACGTTTCAAGGTCATCTGCAGATTATTTAAAGAAAGAAGCTTTGTGATTGCTGTTAATATCCACTATATGAAATATGTAGGCATGTACGCATCAACTGTTTTTAAACACATTCTCTAACCCTGCACATATTTCATGTATTTCCTTTCACTCTGTCACGAGCTAGTCCGATGATTTGAGGTTTGCTGTAAAACAGTAAGGTTTGCAGCTTACCGTGTCTCACGCAGAAGCTCCTCTCGACTCTGTCTCTTCTTCTCACTTTCTCGAGGGAGACACTGTGAAATCATTTAGAGGGGGGGTTATTCCACAGGAAATATGGTATTGTGTTTTTTTGGCAACTGAAAGCTTGAGAAAAAGTCAAACAGACCTCGTTGTTAGACGCCTGCACGGCTGTGCTATTCAGGTTTAAGAGAAAACAAAAGTTAGAAAAGAGAAAACAACAAGAGAAAGAAATAGGTGAACTTCACCATCACAAATAAAGTTTATAAAGTTTGAAGAAGTGAAGTTGTAGTTTCAGTTGAACTGTTTGAAAGAATATATCTTACTATGATAATTGTTTAGGTTCGCACTCAGCCGGCCTCAGTCTCCGAGAGGAGGCCCAGACCTCCTCTCGGTATTTGTACCTCAGAGGGAGAGGAGGAAAGGTGAGGCACGGAGCTCTCAGCAAATCACAGCACAATAACAGAGTGCATCGAAAGCTGTACACTTTCCGAACGCGCTCTCAACCTGAGAACACATGGAGAGTACGCTGCTTCACACCAGAGCAAAGCACACAAGCCATCAGGGCCAACGTCGACACAGCCCTCACTCAATAACACCTCACCATAAGTTCAGCCTGCTAATGTACTTCATGATGACTTCATGCATCAGAACTACATGAACACAACATGCCGTCATGCTAAGCATTGGCACTGCACACAGATTATTTCATCTGAATGAGTCAATAGTAGCGTCTCTATTTAAAGTATAGGGAAAGATGTTGGTCTTAGTTAAATATGTAATAAATAAATATATATGATTGATATAGATGTATATACATATAAATGCATATATATATTTGATATAAACAAAAATAATAAAACTATTATATATATATATATTTATGTATATTATGTTTATATGTATGTATGTATATGATGTATTACATTATGATCCATAGCAGTAAGTTACTTTGCAAGTATTCCTATGACTTTGTTTCAATATATAATGTCTGAGGTTATAAAGAATAATAACTACTCGGTCTATTTAGCATTCTCAAATCAAAGCTATTATTGTTACCAAATGAATCTGAGCATTTTCAGCGAGCTTTAAAGTGAGAAATGAAAATTAATGTTATTTACAATGAACATTTAAATTCAAATTGAACACTGTATTTGATTTCATTAATTTATTAGATCACTACTTTATGTTATGCACGTATGTTTAACAGCCACCAGTTGTTTGATTATCCTCCTGTGGCAACTTTCTCATGTAAAAAACATTACAATAATTTATTCAATATATATATATATATATATATATATATTTGTTCTGCAAGTACATTCTATTTGAAATTAATGCTAGCTTTTTTCTAAAGCACAAATGTTCCTCTTGATTGCCGTTATCTACCTTCCATGCATTTCAAGCTGACTGTGAGGCCATTGATACTGAAGGCGTGTTTCAACCAGTCATTGGCAGGAATACAGAATTCACTTTTGAAATACATTTGAAGTCATGTGTTTTGCTGAAGTTGTGATGATTTGTCGAATTATATACGATGTGGACGTGTCCTGGAAACAGTACATCATGTTGTTGCAGCCAGGCATCGGCCGGTGTGAACGGCGTCCTCGTGTGAATATCCGCGGAAGCTTTGATGATCGTACTTTCAGATTCTGCAACTTCAGCACAGGCATACATGTGGCTGCTATTCCGCTGATGCCTTTGGGAGTATGATTCAGAGTGAAAATGATATTGTCGATATGCTGATGATTCACTCCTTCCCTGACAATGTGTTGGATGTGAGGGCCGTGGGGTGAGTGTATGTTTCATTAGAGGGCAAACTCTGCCAGGGCCACTGACGTTACAATTTAAATTCAGAATTTCAAAGAAAACTTTCTATTTACAGTAGCCTTGTGTTGAAAGGTGCTATATAAATAAACTTGCCTTGCCTTGCCTTGCCTTGCCTTGCCTTAATGTAAGAAGCAGCAAATGCTGGGCGCTTGTTCTGGAATGTCTTAATCAAAATTGAATTGTTTGTGGTTTGCTAATTTCTCAAGACATATCTGTAAAAGCTTTTCAATTCACTGTTTCCTGATGTGACAGTAAAGAGTGGATCGGGTTGATGAAGCAGGTTAAGGTTAGTGGAGCACCATGGTCCCAATAATAAGCACGTGGCTAAGGTACCTATTCTATTCTACTATTATTAAATCAATTATTCTTCCACTTCTACATGTCATTGGAAGAACTTAAGCAATGACCTTTTATTCCTCATTACACCCTGGGTACTTCATCCCTTGGCGTCTCTTCTCCCATATTTTTAAACTCTATTTGAACTCTTGTTATGCTAATGAATGCATTTTAATGCTTCAGTTCATATGAAAGGTGACATGACATATCTCTCATGAAGCAGGTCAGAAGCAACCTGATCTCACCAGAATGCGTGACTACACCACGACTCCTTAACACCACAATGCGTGGTGGAGTCACGAACTTGTTACATTTACGTGTCTGCACCACGCAAACAACCCCAATGTAAAGTGAATGAGGCTCCTTTGTCGTGGTGCACACACGCATTTCTACAACGTCCCGCAGTGAGCTTTTATTCTATACAACGTTTTTTTAAATCTACTTTATAGCGTGTAGTAACTCACGGGAGGCTTCTTTTATTTTATTTGTATTCATAATTATTTTTATTTTTCGTCAGAATGTAAAAATTACATTAGTTACGAATTTGTGTTCTCAAAAAACAGTGCATTGTGTGTAATGCAACTGTGATTTTTATTAAATGAGTTAGTTTTTAAGGAAGACCAGAGCTTCAGCTGTGTCAAATAGATTGTTCCCTTTAGTTAACGTTATTTAAAAGATAATGATCATGTCCCCTGTATTGTATTACGAGCGGTCCATTCCCATTGGATAACGGAGAATTTTACACCCGGAAGTAAGTAGCCTATTCTCCTTACTGTCGATTGATTTTACAGTGATATCTGCACTACTCATCGACTAAAAAACACCAGATTGTCCTTGTTAATTACACAACATTGATGGTTTGAATTGTGTACATGCTTTTGTATTTTCCCCTTTGATTCGGGAGAAACAAATATTTTTTCGGATTTTTAGGATGGCCGAAGACACTACACTACCCAGAATCCTCAGCTATCGTTGGGACTACACCATGTGCTTAGCTTGACAAAACCCCGTGATCAGTCCTCAAGCTCTGTGATTGGATGCGTGAAGTTTACAACAGAGCGTCCAAAAGGACTTTGAAATGGAATGAAACCCATCGACGGCACCACTATTCAAAACAGGAATCGAACGTTGTCCTACCCCCTCCTCCCTTAGGTCACAGGCTCCTCCAACAGTGCTACGCAATAAAACAGATACACAGAAAAAATAGTGAAATAGTGCAATAAGAGTCTATATACAAGTGATTAGAATATGATATATTAGATAAATAATTTCTAAGTAGCAGCCAGATGGATGTTATTTCTAAGTTCAGGTATTTAATAGCCTGTGCCCTGTGGGATGAAGCTTGTCTCTGTGTCTGGTGGTTTTAGTCCGGATGCTGCGGTACCGCCTGCCAGACTGCAGCAGACAGAACAGTTTGTGGCTGGGGTGATGGGGTCTTTTATAATCCTGAGGGCTTTCTTTAAGGTTAACCTGGTATTTTTACTCCACTACATTTATTTTAGTTACTTTACAGATTTGGATTAATGATGTGAAATATAAACAACCCTTAAATCAGACTTTAGTTATACCTGAATGAAATTCAGTGAAGGTGATTGTCAAGTGCCAACAATCAGGAGAGATATTTGATTGTTGGTGCTTGAGAAGACTAAATATGTATCTGCAAATAAAGCATATTCATTACTCGTTATTCTCTAATAGTTCATTAAAGACTGTATATAATTGCTATTTTGCACATCCCTTTCAAGACTTCAAGATTTTCTAAGGTTTATTGACATATCATATACACAACAGTGTAGTTATGCAATGAATGAACAACTTGGGTCACAGGTTCCTCAACAGTGCATTACAAGACATCTATCAATGTGTGTGTACCTCCACCATTACACTGTCGTATTCTGCACATTTCTTTAATTAAAGCCTTATTAGTTAGCACATCCTCCTATCAGGCACTAAACTGTTTTACTCTAGATATCATTTGAGTATCTTCTTGATATTTTCTATTCTATATGTATATAATTGACCTTCTACTTTCCCACTATTTTTGTATGTACTCTTAATATTTAAATGTTTTCATAAATATAACACATTCAAAAGTGCTTTACAAAATGAAAGACATTTTAAACAGTCATTAAAAGCAACACAATCTTCCTGCATTGCAATTACTCTAAAACGTGCAATAACGTGCTTCAACCAGTAGGTGGTTTGGGTTAAAAGGCTCTCAAGTTTACAGTGTTAACAAAATAAAATATACTGCTGTTTCCGGTTTAGTTTACGACGAATATTATTTTGTTATTGTTTTGATATTTGTAACACAAAAGCGATGGAAAAAACCCATAGCAACAAAAAAAAGATGGTCTTAACATGACCCAGTCGTCTAGTAGTTAATAAAAAACAATAATATCAAAACAAAATATTACTACTAACTTTATTGTGAAATTAAAACAGAACGGTAAAAGAATAGTTTCCGGTGTATTCTGATGCCCGATCTCTGTAGATAAATAAAGAACTACGACAGATGTGTAATATTTAATGCAGCCAAACCATTTATTACAATGCATTCATGTGACGACTTTCAAAGAGTAAAGCAAGCACTGCTGAATAAAGTATGATTTTCTCTTTTACGAAACGTTTTTTTATATGGAATGCAGTTGGAGGTCAACCAATCAAAGAGCTTGAGGACTGATCACGGGGTTTGTCAAGCTAAGCACATGGTGTAGTCCCAAACGATAGCTGAGGATTCTGGGTAGTGTAGTGTCTTCTGCCGTCCAAAAACTCCGAAAAAATATTTGTTTCTCCGAATCGAAGGGGGGAAAATACAAAAGCATTGTACACAATTCAAACCAATCAATGTTGTGTAATTAACAAGGACAATTTGGTGTTTTTTAGTCGATGAGTAGTGCAGATATCACTGTAAAATCAATCGACAGTAAGAGGAGTACTTACTTCCGGGTGTACAATTCTCCGTTATCCAATAGGAATGGACGCTCGTAATACAATACAGGGGACATGATCATTATCTTTTAAATAACGTTAACTAAAGGGAACAATCTATTTGACACAGCTGAAGCTCTGGCCTTCCTTAAAAACTAACTAATTTAATAAAAATCACAGTTGCATTACACACAATGCTACGGTGGCCCTGAAGTGCAAGACACCACAGCATTTCAGAAAACACTACAGCATTTCACAAAACACCACAGCATTTCAGAAAACGCCGCAGCATTTCAGAAAACACCACAGCATTTCACATTGGACGGAAAGGGTATTCCTTTAGGGAGAACACTTCTTGTTTGTGATTGGACAGAGCCAGCCAGAGAAGCACTGCTGTGATTGGTTGTTTTTGCTGCCAGTCAAGAAATGACGCTTCGTGATTGGTCAACACCCGACAGCGAAATATGTCCCAACCATGGTCCCACAACGTATGGTCCCAACACATCAGCCGTTACCACACACTCAGATCTCACAGCTCCTCATATCTGTTCAGAAACTGGACAAAAGTTAAACATGTACAAACCACAGACTGTCTGTGTCATGGCGAATACAGTCGCTGCTTTATTTATGTCTGTATGACGTTGTTGTGAGTGTGGACGGAGCAGCTACAGGTTAGTTTAGCCTGATGAATCCAATTCAGAAAACACGCATTTTAAAAGCTTTTCGCCTGCCGTCTTGTCTGCAGACTTGTCAAAGCGTTAATTCATGGTTTTTACTAACTGTTATCAGTATGTAGTTACTTCGGCATCACCTTGTATTACAATTAAATCACGGTCAAATATGTTCATTTTGTTGTAGGATTTACATGGAGATACGCCCCGTCCCCTCTCCAGCGCCTCTTGTTTGAATGACAGCATTGACAGGAGCAAACACAGCTGACAGCCGCGGTGAAACTCGAGCGATTAGAGCGATGCGAATATTGGGTGGTCTACCATAGTATTTACATCGAGATAAGCCCCTTAAAAACCATGAGTTAATAAAGCATTAATTCTGTGTTTACTCCTGTCATACAAACAAGACGCTGGAGAGGGGGCGGGCTGTATCTCCATGTAAATCGGAATCGGATCCATCAGGCTAAACTAACCTGTAGCTGCTCCGTCCACACTCACAACAACGTCATACAGACATAAATAAAGCAGCGACTGTATTCACCATGACATAGACAGTCTGTGTTTTGTATATGTTTAACTTTTGTCCAGTTTCTGAACAGATATGAGGAGCTGTGAGCTCTGAGTGTGTGCTAACAGCTAACGGCTGATGTGTTGGGCTAATCACGAAGCGTCATTTCTTGACTGGCAGCAAAAACAACTGTTGCAGCGTTTTCTGAAATGCTGCGGCGTTTTGTGAAATGCTGCGGCGTTTTGTGAAACGCTGCGGCGTTTTGTGAAACGCTGCGGCGTTTTCTGAAACGCTGTGGCGTTTTGTGAAACGCTGTGGCGTTTTGTGAAATGCTGTGGTGTCTTGCACTTCAGGGCCACCGTACAATGCACTGTTTTTTGAGAACAACAATTCGTAACTAATGTAATCTTTACATTCTGACGAAAAATAAAAACAATTATGAATACAAATAAAATAAAAGAAGCCTCCCGTGAGTTACTACAAGCTATAAAGTAGATTTAAAAAACGTTGTATAGAATAAAAGCTCACTGCGGGACGTTGGAGAAATGCGTGTGTGCACCACGACAAAGGAGCCTCATTCACTTTACATTGGGGTTGTTTGCGTGGTGCAGACACGCAAATGTAACAAAGTTCGTGACTCCACCACGCATTGTGGTGTTAAGGAGTCGTGGTGGAGTCACGCATTCTGGTGAGATCAGGTTGGCCAGAAGTTATAATGTTAGTGTTAGAGCCGGGTCCTTTCTTTCATCTCGCTGACTGTCACATCAGAGATTTCTCGAAGGCTGCACGGTGTGTGCATCTTTGCAAAAAACAAACAGGCGACCTCACATGAGTTGTGCACATGTACACCCACAGAAACAGGACTTCAGAAGAAAGTGAGAGGGCTCAGCATGTTTGTGGCTTCTCACTCACATCTCATTATGGCTTCCCTTCCTGACTTTATCTCTCCTACGAGAGCCAAATCAAAGAGAGGAGAGCTTTAGTCACAACACGACACTCGAAAGGATTTGATGTGATGGTTGATATTTGGCTGTGAGTCACCATGTGTTGGCCACAAAGGGTTTGAAGAAGTGTTTCCTGTAGGATATTGAAATCAGCCACATTACAGTGTGGAAACTTGCAGGCGCCTCAGACAGCGACTACTCTAACTGTGTGGGTTTATTACTCATAGTTCTAATTCAAGTCATACATCCTAATACGTTGATCCTTGATATAGGTAAATGTATGTAGGAGACTCTTATATTCAAATCTGTGATCTTTGATCTGAATGAACCCAGCCAACTGTTTGAGCGAGCATAAAACAAAGCTTTGTTGTCCCGTAGCCTTAATGCATCCTATACCCTCTCCCTCCCCCTTTCCAGTCCGTCTGCTAAAGGCAAACATGTATATAAATAAACATGATAAACACATTTAACAACAAAGACAAAGACTATCACACATCTATGTGCAATACCACTTCATAATAATAATTATTACTGACTGCTATTTCGTAGTTAGACAATTTAACTACTGTAATACATCTCTAATAAAAGCGCAATATACTTGCGCTTGTGCTACTGTTACCCGGCTGCTATCGCACTACTTTATTCATGCTACACTTGTTTATTTTAAATACTGTTTCTGGTATTTTTTGTTGTCCACCTGGATGTGTATTTTTGTAAATTGTAATTTGTGTAATTTCAACTTGTATCTTTAATATTTTATGCATACCTCCTTATTAATATTTAGCTATTTTTGGCTCTTTACTTTTGCTGTAACAATGTCAATTCCCCCAAATAAAGGAATTCTGATTCTGATGATTGTGTTCAGGAATTGGAAAATGGGTTTGACTGACATTTCCCTGATTAGCTTGAGAGCAACCCGACGCTTGATCTCATTGGTTGTTAGTCCACAGTGAAACTCACATACATGCAATGAACAGCAATGAGTTAAAGTAAGTCAACTTACTTTACTGCTACTGGAAATGTCAAGAGACATCAGTAAGTATATCCAGGTGGCTCCACATTCAATGACATGTTATATATATGTGCATAGGTAGAGGGAATACTCAGATCTTGTACTTGAATATAAGTAGAAGTACCAGTGTAGTAGGAATACTCTGTTTCAGTAAAAGTCCTGCATTCAAAATGTTCCTCGAGTAAAAGTAGAAAAGTATTCTCATCAGAATATAGTGAAAGTAGCGACAGTAAAAGTAGTCGTTGTGCAGATTGGTCCATTTCAGAATAATATATATGATATGTTTTATAATGATTGATCATGAAAGTGTTCTCAAAGCTGGTGAAGGTGCAGCTAGTCTGAAGTACTTTGTAGACTGCAGGGTAGCTGGTGAAGGTGCAGCTAGTCTGAAGTACTTTGTAGACTGCAGGGTAGCTGGTGGATTTACTCCAGGTGGAACTAAAGTCTGATTTAACACTTGGTTAGATTGTACTGGAGTAAACGTACAGAGTAACCAAACATGGTAATACTTGTGTGAAATTACCTCAAAATGGTACTTAAGTACAGTGCTTGAGTAAATGTACTTAGTTACTTCCCACCTCTGTATACTTCAAACATCATCACCATGTTTCCTGTGTTAAGCACAGCTAATGTTTGTGTGGGACATGGAGGCATTAAACATATGTCAGTTTTTAAAATACTGATGTATTTTTAAAATATTATGGTCACATGATCTGTGAACTGTGAATCAGTTATATCAACA